>NC_134373.1:39868172-40068172 GCF_035582795.1 Mycteria americana
GCAGGTTGTCTGGGGCAGCCTGTATCGGCATTAGGGTAAGGATGGAGAGATGCTGCTGCCTGCTATGGGGCTCAGATGTCTGGGCTGGCCTTTCAAACATGCACATCGCTCCGCTGGTATTGTTATCTAGCCAAAATCTGATGGGCCATAAAACCACACTGAAGTGCAGCTTATATGCTAGGACAGGAGGAGCACCAACGACAGAAAACGGTCTTAAACCTCTAACTGAACATGATGCTTGTACTACACGCACGAAGATCAAAGATGAGATAGACACAACTTCCACTCATAAGGAGTAACTTCTGGTTATCGTTGGGATACTTGCCAGCCTCCGCTCCTCCACCACTGACAAAGCCCAAACAAGAGCCCGTCATGGAGCTATTCGCTCCCTTCCCCACCGCAGGAACTGCCCTCCAAAGCACCTTTGCCTGAAGCCCTAAGTCGTACCTCTCGATTCCTTTAGAGCCTAAACCCAGGCTTTAGCACCACTGAAAATTAGAGATTTCTTAACCTCCTACTGGATATTTGCTGGGTACTTCTAACCAGTGAAAACTGGGTTTTCAAATAAATGAATGATTACTGAATTATGAAATACATTATGCATTCTTTCTCTTACCAATGACTGTCAACATGACATTTATAACACTGAGGGAATTTGATCCCATGATTGGAGGGAGAGGAAACACAGTGCCAACCATTTATTAAAAAAAAAAAAATCTGTAAAAACCCTCTTAAATAGATTTTCAGTAAAGTATGTGCAACAGGTTTTATTGGTACTTGTTAGCAATGACCTGCATATGTCATTTGTATGACTACGGCCCTATCAAATGCATGGTGATGAGACACATTTCACCACGTTGCCCTTTATATAGACTCTATTTATACACGGGGATGAATGAATTGACAAGACAAGAGGTGCGGCATATAGATTTGATATACTGGCATAAATTTAGGATGATCTACATTATTCATAAGCACTGAAGCCACAAATGAGATATGTAACAACATCCAAAATGAGTGTCAATAGAATCTGTTCCCGCAGTGCACCATCGTATATTCCTATCTGTCACATATTCCTTAGAAATTTCTCCTTCTAAGAAATCTGGTGCGCTCAGTCTGGAAAGCAATGTTGCCTTGGGATCTGCGATAAGACCTGCCTGGAGGAACAGGCTTTCAGAAAACTGTCTAAAAAGAAGTGGACAGAAAACACAAAGAATTTCCTGCGCCCGAATTATTACCTCTTTTTCCAATCCAGCTGTGCCACAGTTGGGGACCCAAAAGTTATTTGGATCAGATCAATTTCTTGGCGTCTTAAAAACTGCAAAATTGAAACTAAAACAATTGAAACATCACCAGTCCAGCAGGCAACAGATATGACAGAACTGACAAATAAACTAATCCCAAGTCTATTTTTACAGACCGAAGAGGTAGAGGGATGCAAGCCTACATTTTGGAAAACACGTATGAGCTGAAACAGGGGATATTTTGAAGTTCGCCTGTCGTTAATGTACATTTTAGAAAGGTTTAATTTACTACCAGTGCACCCAGGATAGGATTTGATTATTCTCTTTATTACCACAATATCTCAGGCACAAAGCTGTGTGTACTCAGAATAAACCCAACTTCTTTTTCAGATGGGTGAAGCTGTTTACAGAGCAGTGCTTGTCAGAAACCAAGGAACGGAAGGAGTGTGCAAAAGAGTGGTATAAAAATATTAAAGATTAATGACCACTTTCGTGCCAGATACAAACCAGAAGCTCTCCACAGAAGTCCTTAACCTCACAGTTGAAAGGGAACTAAGTGTTTTCACCTGCTAAAATCTCAGTCTGGATTTCAGATGAGTGACCTCAGCCTGAAAGATTTTGTGTCTTCTCTGAACCATCCAGTCACTCACACCTATCTCTCTATTTAAATAAATATAGAAGTGTCTCTGAAACACAAGCCATAAATAAGGTCTTGCACTGCCAAGTAAAATTAAAAATGCTTACTGTCCTTAATAATTTTATTTTTGCGACATATCAATATTATTTAGTTTTACAACTAAGACGATTTTAAACACGTTCTTTCACTAATAGAAGAAAATATGTACATGAAAACTGCTTCTGGAAATATTTATTTTATGGTAACTTTACAGTAAAGGAAAAAAAAAAAAAGGAAAGGTACCTGGAATTTCAGTGAAAGCCTCTCCAAGGACGGACACATGAAAAGGTAGATCTTTCTCTTTCAGTTTCAGCAGGACTTTAAAGAAAGTTTCAGGATCTTTGTCATGTTCCCTTGAAAGAAACAGAACTTATCTCAGCATCATTTAAGTTTACTTGTGGAATTGGTTTTTTTTTTGTATATCAGAACAGTATTTCTCTTAAATTGTACTTTTGGGGACTAAACGTCGTCAGCATAGTTTCCCTCTTTGCTTACGCCGCATGGTTGAACGTTTTCCTCGACCCAGCACTCAGGATCAAAACTCAGTTTCATCAGATTCTTATCTCTCTTCCCTGTCTTCAAATGATGCCTTTACTCTTCAAATTACCAACTCTGAAAGTCAGAAAGACTGAGTAATATCTCACCTAGCTGAAGGCAAAATCACGTTAAAAAAAGGGTTGGGTAGGAACCTCCTCCCCCTTTTTTTTTTTTGCCTGTCAAAAAATATGTATACAATCTCCATTACAGTTTACCCCCTTTTTCAGGAGCAACAGGTTAATCAAAAACTGCTGCTAAAACCACAGGATTTCCCAAACTGGAATTTTATGAATCCATGCTATTCTCATGAAAAGCTTCTGATCCATTTAGTGCGTTAGGTAAAGAAGAAGGGAATAAACTACCACAAAGCATTTTCTACCTTTGGACTTCTGAGGAGGTAACTGGAAGTTAAAACAGAAAATAAGAAACTGGTACTTATTTATAATTTCAGCTGAAGATAATATTAAAGGTTTGTACAGGTATGACACTCAATGCCTTGAAACACAAGGTTGGTTATGTAAAAAGAAAATAAAAAGCCAATTTGCTAATCTATCTTCTTTACTAGCACAGAATGAAACGTTCAAAAGATACCATAGATGATCTAAATTTCCCAAATTCGGTATTATATTAAAAATGAAATGAGATAATTCCCCCACTCCAAGGTGAATATTGTATCTTGCATTTAATTACTTTACTTTAAATTATTGTATTTCAGACAGATGTGCACCATATGTCTTTAAAATATTTTGGTTTTATTTATTTTTTAGCAAATTCCACTGTTTTCCTTCCTGTATTAAGGGAAAATCTATAGCTCAGCTGTCCTGGTGTCTTTCTTCACAGACTAATTTTGTAGAATGAATCTGTAGGTTTATCACACTGCTATATGAAAGATTAATAATTATATCATTCAGGAAATCTGAAGCCAAATGACATCTGCAGCTCTACATGTGTTAATTTCTCATTCAGTCAATATTTTCGGTTTAGGGAATTAAAACAAATTAATCTTATAATTAATGTGACTTCCCTAGGCTGAGAAATCTTCAGGAATTGTGGAGTCTTCAGAATTAGTTGCATTTTCTTAAAATAAAGCCAGACAATAATTACTTTAAGAAGTCCTCCATCTCCCAGATTCGTTTTGTTCCCAATAATAAGGAGGAATGCAACTGCATAAGCTTCGTAATTTGTTTCACATCTGCGAACCAGGAGTTTTCACGGTGGTTCCAGTAACCAAAGTGGATACGGGCACTGGCTCGGAGAGAGAATTCCTTCTAGCTGCAAAGATCCCAGAACTGCCTACTAGTTTGCTTGCACCCTCACGCTTAAAATAGCCACCTGTTTCTGGTAGGTAAATGATGTTGCCAGTATTTTAGTTCCTTCCAAATGCCCAGCTGAAAGAGCCGAAATAGAGGTATTGACCAGTTGTATTGAAAAAAAAATACAATTGAAAAAAAAAAATACAACAGAGGATGCCGACTTGGCTGGAAGGGAACGCCTCTATTGGAAATGTGCAAGTTTGCAAGGAAAATACCTTTGGTGCTGGGAGTCAGTGCAAGTCATTATAACCTTTCCCGTTAGCCTCGTTTTAACGTCAGCCTGCCGTTTTCCTCGTTAGCCTAGTTTCCTCGTTTTCCTCGTTAGCATTTCCCCTAGGCAGGCTTCTGTGGGTGCTTTAGAAGTGACCCCCACGAGCCCAGCCTGTACCTGCCGCTGAGCTACGCGCAGCTCATCCCGAGACGGACCGAAACCTCCCCGCAGGCGGAGCAGGCGGCCTCGACAGGCAGAGCCACGGCCCTTACGGGGATCTTTCTAAGCTCTTCCCAGCCGCGCTGTCAGCTCCGCGGTCACAAAACGTCCTTCCAGCAAAGGATACGCTTTCCCTCTCCCGTTCCAGAAGAGACCAGGGGTCCCCGAGGCAGCCAAAAGTGGAGGATGCTGTTGGAGCCACATTGTCAAGGAGCTGGCAGGAGAATACGGAGCCTTACAGCTCGTGGAAGCCACATAAGCTGCACATATTTAGGAAAACTGATAGGAATTGGAAGTTGCAGCTTTGTTTAATAGGTGGGGAAGAACAGAAGGAAAATTTGGCACCCAGAAGGAATGCTGAAAGGGGAAACGTTTCCTCTGCGCTGGAGCCTCTCTTATGGGTTTTCTGCTGTAGGTGATCCTCCTTCCATAGCCCCTTTTAAAATATTTTGCTTATATGTGATACTCCCAGATGTTAATGACACGTTTTGTGAATCTTGTAGCTTTTCTATTTGGGAGGTCATCTTATTCCGTTTATCCGTTCCTGTGACTCTTCCACACCACAACCATTTTATTTTCAGTTCAGACCTACAGAAAACTTCTAGCACGTGCACCTACAGATTGCAATGTACCATTATCCTTGCAAGTTAGTAAAGGTATAGCTAACCAGGTGGAAAGCAATAAATAGTACAAGACCACCTCTTTACTGCATCAGAAAGAAAAGAGCTCTGCTTCTTGGCTGACATGGAGAAAATCATATACAATCCAGTCTGCCTTACTCAGCAACAACTGCTAAACACACCAGATTGTCATAGCAGTGATCATGGAAAAAGATGAACACAATATGGAATGTCTGTTCTGTAAAGATCTGCTCAAAATGACGTGCACTTTTGGCTGCATCTGTTGCATTTTTGAGCTTTATTAAGCAGTATTAATTATATATACTCCATTTCCTTAAGAAGAACTGCAAAACTGTATAAAAGCCTGATATTAAAAGGCAAACTTTTCTTTGAAGATGTTATGTTTGGGGAAAAATCAAGCTAATGTGATTCCAGGGTCCGGCTTTGTTGTTTAGTTTAGGTATTTGAAATGCTCTTGTATTTTTACTTGATTTGATATGCATCTGGTAAAGGAAAAACAAGAACTGGGCACGGTATGAAGATGCTCTAAATTTCATCGTAAGAACATGAAAACATCAGAATGACTAAACTCCAGCTGTAAATGCCACAAAACAGACATAGGCACCATACCTATACTCGGATTTGAGAGCACTGCCATTGGAGACATTCAACCTCCGTGTTTAGATACTGCACGCTACATTTTTTTTACCCAGGATTTTTTATTTTTGAGTCTAAAACACATTTTAAGAGAGACATTTGAAGTCTCTCTTAAGAACTGGCTGAGGTTTAGTGGTCTGGGTATGGGAACGTGGCCCAGGGATCGGCCTGATTTAGTGGCTTCCCTTTGCAATCTGAAATAAAACTTTCAAGACTGTCCTTGCAATGGGGAATGGGAGGGTGGTGGTATCGCCAGCACCCGTGCCGAGCCTCCATTATCTCTGCCTTAGATTTTCTGTTTATAAAATGGGTGTGACAGTATTATTTTTTCACCACAGAAGGACGCTGTCAGGATTAATTGATGACTTGACATCCCTCTTTTCAGCCTAAAACGATTAAAAAAAAAAGCAACTTCATAGCACTAGGATGATGCTCCTCTAGACAATCAATGGCAAGAGCCTTCCAAACACCCTTCTGCTACTCAGGGATGTCGTGAATTCAGCCTGAGCCCTCGCGCCTTACCCAGTGCTGGAACTGGAAGGAGAGTGCAGAGACCAGCTAAACCGGAGTCATTCCCTGGGGCTGCAGGACACCCATATCCCTGACCAGTGACGGAAAACACATTTAAAAGAAAAATAAAAGAAACAGCAGAATTTGGCCCTTTACATTATTCAGTGCATGTTCACCTCTGGAATTAGAGTGAAATTCAGTAAGAGACCCATATGGTCTTCTGTGACTTAAGTTTAATTTTTGAAGTATATGTAAACTTATCATACGTGGTGATAAGCGCAGTTATTTAGGATTTGGAGGAAAACACGTAGAACTACGCAATTAGGAAGTAGAAGAGTTGTGGAAAAGAGACAGGACTTGCTCAAAATAAATGCAGTCTCTCTAAAAAACAAACAAACAAACAAAACCCTACAGTTTATGGAAGTTAATCAGTACCATAAAAGTGCTAAGCCAGGGGAGAAAGTCTTAATATTTGAGAAAATACTGCATAAAGCGTACATAATGCTTGTGATAGCAACGGCCCTGTCGTGCCACCTCTCAAGGTGCTACGTATTCTGAAAGGGTTACAGATAAGCTCAGCTAAAAGCAATATTAAAAGGGTTGATCTTAATCTTCTTAGGACATTTAGCACGGGAGATTTTCAGTGGTCGAGAATCCCAAATCGTGAGGGCACGAAGTAATATCTCACTTTTTACAGTGCCTTGAATCTGAGCAATTCAAACCGGGTGCATCTTCTTCTGCCTCCCCATTTCATAAAATCATCTGAATGTCAGGTGAGCAAAGGTGGGAAGCGGCAACACTAAACCAGGTACAAAATCTTCACAAGTTGAAGTAGAATTTTAATTTATTTTTTTTTTTTTTTAGGGTATATACCAAGAGCTAAACCACAGATTTCTGCCTACCTGCAATTATTGCTAGAAAATGGCTGACAAAATAGGCCACTGGAGTATCAGTCATTATTTATGAAGCTGGGCAGCAGTCGTGGAGACAGAGGACTGGCGAGCCAAGAGACACCCGGGGAGGGGAGAAAGGGACAGGGGACAGCAGCCGGGGACAGGCACGGCCGCGGCAGAGCGCAGGGAAGGCGTGAGGGGCAGGGACGGGGCTGGGGAAGCCCGTGGGCACAGAATCAATAATGAAAAGTGAAGGAAACGAAGTTTCTAAGACACAGACCTTGAAGGGGATGACAGTGGTCCTTTAGTTTTGGGAAAGTGAAATAGCGAGGAGCGAGCGTGGCAGCAAACGGGGCAGACGAGATGGGCAAAACAAGGTAAAAGGGAAGCGAACCACAAGAAGGGAAAAAAAATAATAAAAAAATACAAATATTCAAGTTGAAAACTAAAAAATGATGGCATATCCAAACCCGGGGGGGGGGGAGATAAATATAGGGTAAATAGAAGAGAAAAAGGAAAAGGCATAGGCTTAGGAAAAAATGAAAGAATACAGAAAAATCAGACTCGGAGATAGAGAGAAGCTGCAGAGAGCATTTGAGAGTGCTATCAGTGGTAGAGAAGAGGTCAGAAAAACCCCACTAAAGATATAAATTAGGAAGCAAAAATAAAACTGCACGGTAATTAAAGAAGGAGAACCGAAGAGGGAGAGAATAAAGAGAGCAAAGGCAGGCAGCGGCGTTAGCGGGGAAGCAGAGTGCAGCGAGGATGGAGAACAAAAGCACCGCGGAGGAGCAGGCAGAAAATCCGCAAAATCCCTCGTAAAAGTTAACATTTTTGAAAGGGTGGAGGTGAGGAAAAGCATGGGCAGCCACCGCGGCTGAGAGGGGGCTGCGAGGCGCGAGCTGCACCTCCACCACGCCCGAGCCAGGAGCGGGAAGGTGCCTTTATCCCAGTAACGTCCTTCGTTCGGGTGGTAACGGCAGGAACTGGAGGTTCTTCACTGTTTTGACTGATCCGGTACGGACTTGGGGAGGGTGGCGAAGGGTGCCAGAGGCTGATAAGAAGCCTCACGTGACATCAGCCTCCTGTTGACCCTGGGTCTGCCCAGGGCGTTCTCAAGAAGCGAAGAGCAGCACAGCAATAAGGGGTGCGCGCTCCCCTGAACTAAAAACGGGGCTCCATTTCGCGTCAAACCTAACCTAAAGAACAATAACAGGGTTTTTTTCACTGCATTATACTATTTACGGCATTGCACTTTGATATTTTGTGTTAAATCTTGAGCTCAGCAAAATTTGCATATAGGTTTATTATAACCTAATAACGTTAGAAAGTAGCAGCGTAGTCGCAAAAAATAAGCCTGGCCTTCAAAACAGAGGATTGCAGAGTTCTGGTCTTTTCCTGACGCTGATTTCCCACGAGACGGCTCTGCCCAGGTTTCCCCATCTGTAAGATACGGTCTTACAGGAGCTTTCATTTACAGAAATGCGGTGAGGATCGGCGTCAGTAAATACTTCAGGAGGACAATATTCGTCTTAAAGTAAGAGGACTCATGTTACAAGCCTATTCCATATACCAAATGAAATACATTCTAGTGATTATTTTCATGGAGGACAGAGGGATTTCCTAAATCAAATGACTTAAATATACATTTTCTGTGGTAAGAGTGGAAAAAACAAAAGGGACAAAAAAAAAATTAAAATTCTAAGACCAAATTTCTGGTAACAATGCTCATGGTAACTGCAAAACAGGAAATATTACTGCTGGGAAAGAGCTATTAGAAAAGAAACAGGGGAAAAAGAAATAACTATGAAAATGCAAACATGAAGGAAAAGTTAATTGCTTTCCATTTATTCAATTTATCACAGTATTTTCCCATCCTTTTACATTTCCAATATGAGGTAGACTGTAAATATGTAGTTAAGTCCTATGAGTTTTCTTCTTCAGCTGATACGCTTACAAAATGTCTTTGCTGTAATTGTGCCTCTAAACATTGTCTGGCATCATCAGCATCAAAAGTTACCACAACATCTAATACCCCCTCCGTTAATACAAAATGGAGTCAAGTAAAAAGAAATGTTTTTGCGTAAGTGTCACTGAAAAAAAGGACCCTACAGAATAAATTTTAGCTAGCTATTTGGAGGTCCTACAAGCAAAAACGGTCCCGACCCTTGCCTGCACTTGCAAAACACCTCTGCAAGCCCAGGAATTAAAAAATGGCACTAGAGAGGTAAAAAGCAGCCCAACAGTACTGGCAAATACAGTGTTTTATTTTCTATTATAGCCCGTGACGTATTTACAGTGAGGAGTGTGTATTTTACCTTCTGATTTTTTCAAATTGCTGGCCTGAGAAAAATGGGTGGCATTTTGCTTTACGCTGGAAAAGCATTTTCTTCTATCTTGTGTTATCTAGAAGAGATTCATAAAAAAAAGAACCTTGGGAGTTTATTGTTTAGATTCTTCTTCTTCTCCCCTCACAATTCATGAAGAAAAAACTCAAAATAAAATATTGCGCATTCTCTAACCAAAGAAACCTCAGGATCAGCATCAGTCATTGAGCCTCCTGCTTATTTCCTAAAGAGAGATTAACCTTTGAAGACAAAGACCGGCGTTTGGTCTCAGTTACCTTGGTGTAAAAATCAAGGCACTTTCATTCAGAGGCCTTTTCATTTCTTTTACTCCAACTTAGAGAACCTAGCTTTTCACAAGTGTAAGATTCAGGTTAAAAACATTTTACTCGAATTTGCAACACAACCCAACAACTGCTATGGACTACCCCCAAACAGTTTCTTTAAAAAAAAAAAAAAAAATTAAAATTAACTTCCTTTTGTGTTCCAAAGGTAACATAACAAATGGTTTCCTGTTGTCGGGAGTCGTGGTAGGCAAGATAAAATAATCTGAGTGACCCTGACAGCCCTGATAACCATACACAATATATCCTATTGTAATTCAACGTACTATAAAAAAGTCATGTCATGGTAATAATAGATGGGTATGAATATGATAAAAGTAGATAAAAATCTACTCAGGTGGTTCCTTGGAAGAACAGAAGAAGAATCAAACATCAGTTACTACATAAAAACTACATTACTATGCATTTGCCTGGGAATGGCAATCCCACCATACAAGACCTTCTGTGATTTCCATGGTGGACTCACATCACCAAACTACAACTACTTAATACTCCTCCAGATACACTGCCTGGGTCAGAAAACAAGTCCTGGTCCTTACTGAGTAATACCCCGAGAGGAATTAGCTCAGGTACCTGACATAACTCATCCTTTTGGATTTGTGAAGCTGTCACCTCCAAGGATGAAACTCCTAAGCAGGAACTTTCCTGGCACCAAGACCAAGGCTGGAAACTCATTATTCAACGAGATTAAAGTAACTACAAATCTCACCGCCTTCAGAATGAGGAATCAACTCGTTTCATTGAGTCAGTTTTTGCACAAACACAACTGAGAAAAAGCAGAGATTCGAGGACAAAGGGAGGGGAAAAAAAGGTGAAAACATGGAGAAAAGGAAAGCGGGGAGGAGAAGAAGGGAAAGGGAGAAGAGAGTCAAACAGCTGCAGTGTGGTAAGAAGAGGAAACTAATTAAAAAGAGCTTTGAAGGAAGAAACATAACCCCCGTATTATTGGTGAAAATAAGGAAGAATATTAGATCATTTTCTTAGGAAATATTTGATTTTTGTCTCTTGGCGGGTATTCGCGTGCTTTGGTCAGGGGTGCTGTGAATTACAAAGGGGGCTGGTGGCACTGTCTGCTAAGTTTGCCTCGGACTTCTTATTACAAAACCTCTTCTGTCCTTGTTTATGATGTTTCCCAAGACTGAGGCTACCCTGGACTATTATCTTCTAGAAAAATTCTGCCAAAAGTTTTCCAGAACATCCAAAGAACAAGATTTAAAAAAAACCCAACACTATCAAGTAAATCTGCAAACCCTATCTTGCATATATTAAATTTCAAATTAGCCTCTGTTTTAAGTATTTGAACCGCTTTTTGTTTTAGAGTAAGAAACATTTAGATGCATTTGATTTTGAGTCAAAGATAGGCTTTTTGTTGCATGTATTGGAAGGCTTCCTAAAAATGTAGCCAAGCCTTTTAAAAATTTCTTTTTGTGCCTGGTCACTGAACGGTCCACGTGTCTTGGGCACACCTTAGGCTAAACCTGAGCAAGACAGCCCTATGTTGCAGGTCAGGCTGCTAAAACCCAGGCAGGATCTAACATCTGAACTGAAAACACAGATGTTATCTTCACTTTCAATGATTCCTCCACTGGATTCAGAATAAAATCACTACACTTTGCAGACTAGAGAACTGGTTTATATGCATTGAAAATAAGGAACAACAAGAAAATGGAAGATTTGGTTAAGAAAATAAAGCAGTGTAAGAGATGGGCTGAAGAGGCAGAAAGTGGTAATGGTAATGTGTGCTTTTCTCGTTTGACTAAAACTCTCAGATGTGGACCAGAATAAAGCAAAACGGACAAATAAGATCTGATGAATATGACCAGTTATGCAAGAATAGCATTGCAAGAAAATAGCAAACTGAGTGAAGAAGTAGAGGAGATGGGGAAAATATACAACACAAGGCCAGTTCATACGGGAAAAAATGTGATAAGCTGAATAAGGACACCAGTATAAGAGACCAAGAGGACAACACGGCCAGGCTGGACAATGGGGCTTTGGAGAAAACAGGCCCCAATATGTTGCAGAAGGCCCCTTGCACAGACAGGGAGGGTGACTGAAACGATGGAGACAGGGGAAGGTTGAGAAACTGGAGAAGAGAAAAATTAGATGCGAATTTGCGGCGCAAGGAGACTATATAGGAGGAGATGCCCGAGAAATTGAGCACAGCAAAGAGAAAAGGAAGAGGTTTGAAAGAGAAAGGCCAAGATCAGCTTGGGTGAATGGAGGAGAAACGGGTTGTTTTGATGGCAATTAGGTGGAAGACTGCAAGCCCCCTTCCTTCAGAGCCTTGAGAGGACTCCTTAGTCCCACCAGTTCACGTGCGTTTCTGCTCAAAGCCTTGGGTTTTGCAGTTGTACTAGAGAAGAAGGACGCCATAAAATGAGTCTCCCATCATGGAAAAAGGGAGAGCCAAGCTTACTGGAGCTTTACGGCAAACTGATACTTCTATTCCAAACTTAAATCATCTCAAAATGTCCAGGTGATGCAGTTGTAGTCTTACAACTGCATCAGCTTTTGAGTTAACTCAAAATCAGTTTTTCAACCATGGCTGAAACATTTATTGTAACAGGCTTCAGAGGACAGCACTAAAGTGGCTGCCCTACGAGCGTCTGGATAGCACAGAGGGAGTGAAGAAGGAAGGTTTCTGCACGTGATATTTTAAGCAGAATCTTTATGGTATTTAACTTTTTTCTTGTATTTAAGAAAACAGGTACATCAGAGTGCAAAACCCATCCCATGGAGCAGCAACCCACTCACGGGGCTTGAATTTTGCTTTTGTTGCAGGTAACGGTGCTCATAGAATCTGATACAATGGTTTACTACTTGCACCCCAAGTAAGATGCTGCTTCAACCTTGACTTCACAGCAGTGGAAAAAGGGTTTACCCCAAATTGCTCTAAACGCAATGAGAAGCAGAATTGGGCCACGGAGCTTAAATAGAGAAAAGAAAGTAGAGTGCTTAGTAGAAGTGAAAGACCTAAGTGTATTTGGGGAAACGGAGAGTAAAAAAATAAGTTTTCTTTTAATACGATTCTTTTTCAGCCTATTAAGTTCTCCAGTATCAGAATGAAGTCTGCTAAAAGTTAGTAAATAAAGGCTTTCAGGAGAGCTTTATTAAATCACTTGTGACTTATCAAGTTAAAACTCCCACTCAGATATCTTAATAAAACTTTCAGAGAATATATTTAATTTTCCTGGAAATCAGAAGCCAATTACTAAGTACAGGAGTTACTGTCTGCCACACCACCGATCAGCTTTCTGTAAATAGAATATTTACCAACAACTTGGATTTAGTTCCCTAAAGTTTCGGTTTCTGAAGGTCAAATAACTATGTAACTGCTTAATAAAGAAGCAAAGAAGTACCTCTAAATATCTCCAAGCTCTGATGGGCTTATATTCTGCTCCTTAGGTGAGGTATTAGCAAAGCTTATTTATTTTCATTTCCAAGGCTTTTATTTGCTCATTCCCTTGTGGTAAAGCTGATTTCCATGATGATTCCCTTCTTAATTTTAATACCCTTTTTACTCATCATATAGACATAAGAATTTTCCATAAAATAATGAAACCCTTCCAAAGGAAATGAAGACAACTAGGAGAGGAAAGTAAACTACAGCTTGCATTTTTTTCTTTTTTCCCCCAATTAATTGATCCACTGTCATATGCATATATGAAAGATTTTTTTTTTAATGAAAGGAAAATAAGGTTAATTAACATAAAACCCCTCACTCCTTGAGATGTTGAATTTTGTATTTTATCCATGCTGCCTTAAGTGCCTTGATTTCCCAGTAATGACCTAGTTCTCCTAATGAGTAACATTAACCCCTGGCTGTAGCTGTCCAGGACTTAATTGTCAACTGGAGCTGAAATAGGAGAGTTTGCCGATCAGCAGGTATGTGGTATATTAACTCATGTCATTTCAGACCCTAATAAATAAATCTGTTGCTAAGGCAACAGGAACATCAGCTGTATCACTTTTTCCTACCCCCCCCCCCCCCCCCTTTTAAAGGAAACTGCCTTTCACACCGAGCTTTTAAAAAAGGAAATTAACTACATGTAACCGTAATTAGAAGAAACATCGTTTCTCATCTCAGAAACATATCTACATTAATGAAAAAAGGCATTCAGAAAGAGGACTGCTTTCTACCATGACCAGGGTAACTGAAATGATTTCCCTCAACTGAGGGAATGCAATTTGAAGTATACATCTGAGTGAGAAGAGATCACAAAATATTTTAGCTCTTTGTATTTCCGAGATAGTTCCCCTCTCCTTTAGTACACTGCTGATGCCAACTGAGCAAACTGCTTCAACTATTAATCAGGAGCCCAGGCAACTGAAACCATAGGAGAAAAAATAGCACTCGAACACCTCCGTGACCCTCCGTGAATCTTTCCATATGACGGGCAGACGTGCGATCTTTTGGAAAGCTAAAAAAGACCCCGTTTTCAGCTCATCGGATTTACCCGCTAACGAAAACTTAAATACCCGATTTAAACGTAGAAGCCATTGCTCCTCCCTGCCCCATGGAGGCAGTTACCTGATTCTTGCATGGGAAAAGCCAGCGGAAGCTCGGGGCAACACGAAGGCATCTCCAAAGGCAGACGTGATTTGGTGAGCTGTGCTGCAAGAGCTGGTAACTCACTTTCTGCCTCAGTTTCCCCACCTCTAAGATCGGATCCTGAATACTCCTGGTTTAGACTAACAGATTCAAGGTTTTATAGAAAGGCAAAGCGTATACAAGTGCAGGTAGTACAAATATTTTTGTGTTCCAGAAGGTTTGGGAAGGAAGATCTTGGTTCTCTTTGTTGGGGATGATGCACTGCTGGGGTCTCTCAGAGCCTCGCAGGTGACTGTCACAGCCCTCACTTAATTCCTGCTGTTCTACCATGGGATGAAGCATTTACCTTAACATTTTCAAAATTGTTAGGCTCACATTCAGCTTATGACTACAGGACAGTTCTTCCGAATCTCTAGTTATCCACATCTCAACCAGAGATCAGGCGGGAAGGGAACTGAAGAGAGGTTCATAAGGCCAATTATTGCTCTTGGAATACTTACTATAGGCTCTGCTCATACTATAAACATAACAAACTGCTCCTCAAAATTATATCTGTCTTTTTCGATTAAGAATACAGAGGTAATACAAAGCATCTTTTTTTCCGTTACCAAAATTAGAGATGCTTTCTCCTCTGGACTATCAACCTCTTGTAGTCCTTCAGGAAAACATGCCATAAGAAAGATGGAAAAAATGATGCTGAGATGTCCACTATAGCAGGAGAGGTCTTCATTATAGGCTGAACTTTTCTGCAAGCTCTTAAAAACAGGGATCAAGGAATAGCGGACTTTCCACTGAAGGGGGTCAATACCCCTAATATCTGCCCGTGGGAAGAGGTGTCAAGGTTAGATTTCACCAATGAATGAGCAATGAAAGAAAAACAGATTCTTCCAAACTCCCTTCCAGTTAACATTTAAATCTGAGCTTCTTGGGAGTATTTCATTAACTTTCTTATTTGCTACTTATAAAAACTCAATATCTGCATTGAAACTGAACTCTAGCTTGCATGAAAGTGAAGTTAGACTTTTTTTTTTTTTTTTTTTTGCTTTAGGTGTTGAAGAAGTGAGGGTTTCAGCTTCGACTTAATCAGATGTCTCTACGTACACTTCCGTGGCACTGGTTCATTCACCACGTGTCATCTGTATTGCAGCCCTGGTGAACACCGTTTTCTTTGGGAGTATTAGATAGCTTTTCTTAGACACTGCTAAAAAGTTTCCATTTTGAAATTGTTATTTTACATCCTATGGGCTTTTTATCGTATCTGGTACCTTTTAGTTAAGGCTGTATAAACACTTGCATTTTAAGCCTTTGTTTTCAGTCTGCCTTACGTATCCACCACGTTCACTTTTTCGGATTGAATTTGCCAGAATCAGTTGCCTTTCAAAGATGAGGTTTCCCTGCAGGAACTCACTCCCCGTTCAGCACAGATCTACAGCCAAATTCTCCACTGCTTTCCCGTGCAAAGGGGCAGAACAGACCCAGACAGCTATAATTTCCCTGAAATGAGGGATCTGCTTTCCTTGGAGAACACACAACCTCTGCCATCCTTACACGACATCGCACCAGTGGCCACCCGGCAGGGAGAAGTAGGGCCACAGCCCCTTCTTCTACGTGCTCTCTGCAGGCTGTTTACAACGTTGAGGATGCCTGTCGAGGCTAATAGTATTTATGGGCACTCAAAGGTGATTTCTAGGTGGAGCACCTACTCCTTCGCCTTTTGCTGTCTTGCCATACCGGCATCTTGATGGGATAAACTTTGGTCCAAAATATTCAACAGCGTGAGGACAATATGACTTTGGAATAGATTCACTGTGTTCTCAAATGTCTCTATATTAAATAGTTTTGAATTCTGAATTCAAAGGCAAACAGCAACTACACAAATCCTGTATTGCACTGCCAAGGTGAAGAGGAGCAAGGCGTTACTATTAAAAAACCATCTTCCCAGGCTCCTCGCCCTCGCAGCTTGCGGAGGGCTTGTGCTCAGCTCGCCGATGAAGAGCTGGCCCATCACAGAAGGCACAGCACCAACTGCACTACCTGGGACAAGCCCTTTCCAAGGACTTGCTCCTGAGTGAAGGGGACGAGGTCCTCATGGTGGGCGACCACACGTTAGTACAACAACGGTGATGACAAAACAAGCTTTCCTCATCGACGCACTTCTTCAGCTCTTTGACTTTGCGATCCTCTACATTAAAAACAGGCAACTGGGCACAGCGCTATCTCTGTACACACCGTTTTCCCTTGGACCAGAAATCTTCAGATAATTTTTGCAATCTAGATTTTTTTTTTCTGCTGAATTTCCTCATCGTGACTTCCACTGCCGTTCCTCCCGCTCCTGTATCTCCTGCCCCACGTCCTTCCCCACGCTCTTGTCACACGCTGGTACGTACGGACACGAGATAACGGGTTTATCTGATCTTCCACGCGAATTGATAGCGGCAGTTTGTTTGCATGTGTGTGTAAATTCTCACCGATTCCCCATGTGATCTTTTATCACACCCATACAATTAGGGGAAGAAGAATTGATTTCTGACAACTTTCTCTTATCAAGTCTTTAACTGCTGAGATGATACAGCGCACATAGGGAAAAAAGAAAAATCGTAAGGCTCGGGTGAATGCCTTGAGTTAAAAGAAGCACTGTAGGTCTTCTCCATGAAAGACAGAAGTAAAGAGGCTCCAATCTTATAATAAAATTACGTATGTGTCAGCTGGATGATGTGACTGCGGTTGGGGCGCACTGGGTACCACATCCACTGTCGCGCTCGCATGCAAAAAGCTGAGGAACACGCTGGTGTACCCCAATTACAGCAAAATACCTTTGGCAAGTGTCTGTGGCCCCATTTGGGGGCAGTGAGAGGGAATAATGTACATGTATAAATGCTGATGGGCTAGTTTGTGGGGGGAGAGGAGGATCGGGCCACCCCGGTCACTGCCATCTTAATATACTCATCCTGCACCAAATGGACGTTTTATCACCTTGCGATGAAAACCTGTGGGACGCTACAAAGTTCTGATCACATGTGGGAACTTTGTCCGTCGATCACCGGAATTTTGCTCTCCGTTTCCAGCAAAGCCCATTTGCACAAAGGGAAGAGCAATTCCTTGGCATAGCCCTTGCAAGAAAGCAGCTCGGAAACCCATCACAGCCTTTTATCCGGATCCTTGGCCATAAGTCATTTCTATTAGCAGCGCCTTGCTATAGATGTTTATAACAAAACATTAAAGACTTGGTGAGAAAGGAGAAAACAAATTACTCTGCGGAGAACCTAGCAACTCTGCTAAAATACTGTCAGTTATTTATCTGCTGTCGGCAGAGGTTGCACGCTGTAATCCTCGACAGGCTCGGATTCGGGGGGGATGGAGAGAAGGGGCAGGGATTGCATCGAAGGGCCTCTTCTCATGCAAAGACATTTTAACACCGATTTAAAGCGAGAACGTGTCTGCTGGAGAATGTCGCTTTAGATTTTGATGCATTTCCAAGCAGGCAGGGCCTACGTTGGGTTGACTTAGCGGGAGAGGTGTTGGGGCTAACACCGTATTTTAGGGCGCTGGCGGTCCCCGTGAAGCACTAACGCAGTGAGGTCAGCATCACTTCGTTTCGAGAGGTTTTCTGTAACAACAGCACGACTTCACGAAGGTTGGGTTTTGTTTTTTTTTTAATGGTTTAGCCGAAGGGTTTTTTTGTTAGGTGAAGAGGAAATATAGGAACATAAAAAAAAAAATAAAATCTTCCTTTTCTATTTTTTTTTTTTTTCCCAAATGAAAACCACATGTAAATCATCAGGGTAGACAATGGTTGTTAAATATTATTGTATAGGACAATATCTGCGAGCGCTTCGTGCTGGAATACAAGCAGGATACCACTGCCAATGTTTTACACACAAAAACCCCCTCGCACATTACAACACTTGGCTAAAATTAGTCCTCTTTACGAAGAAGCTCGCGCTAGGCCGAAGAAGGGGATGCTTTTAACTGCTGATGCCTGAATAAGGCACGCGATGCGTTCGTCTCTAATAAGGCAACGAGTGCTTATTTTTGGCTACGCTGCCCGGCGAGGGGGCTGCTTCCAGCCCCTTGCTTTCACCTGTGCCATCCGGGCTACGGGCTGAGGACGCTCGGATGTTCGGCGAATGCTAAACCGGCGCCTTAATTTTCTAATTCATATTCACCAATTAAAAATAAACCGTCTCTTTTATGAGCGAATTTACATCAATCAGTTGCTAAAGCATCCTAACACTAAAGGGTAGGAGTTCAGCCCGGAAGATTTGCATGCGGCATCCTCAGACGGAGGCAGGCGCTTTCGATTTCCATCGAGAGCCTTGCTGCGCTGGAACTCTAATGGGCTTAGAACAGTAAATTTTGAAGAAACTGATTGCTGCCCCCGTAGCTAGTAAATGCCTGCCTGGACCCAGTGGCATTTGAAAAAAGTGTTTTATCATAAAATTATCCCAGCAGAGTCCATTCTGCAAGATAACATCATCATCATCATCATCATCAGTACTCCATGCAGGACCCAACAGCTCTGGCACAATATTGCCAGTCATTTATCTGTTGTCAGCACAGGTTACACACTGTAATCCTTGACTGCCTCGGAATTAGAATGTCTTTGATGTCCCCACAAGAGTTTTTTGCCCGAAGGCTTTACCAATGCTCGGCGGCTCAGTGTTTATTCCTCGTAATCTTCCTCTCATCTCCAGGCTAGCAGTGACAGATGGTTATGGGCACACAATAGTATTAAGAGTTTGATATTTATTTTTTTTTTCTATTTTTTTTTTTTTATGCTGTGCTCTCTGTACAACAAATAGCTATCAGACGCGGGCCAGAGAGCTGACATGGCTCGCTTAGGTAATGGCAAACAAACAGCTCGGGCTGATGCTTTCTGTCATTTTCCCCGCTAACCCTGCTTGTTTTCATTGTATACTCTCAAAGGTAAACTATATTAACCTTATAGACTGTTATTAAAAAGATATATCTATATGAGCATAAAGTGCTTTTCTCTTTTTCTTACTCTTTTGATTATGAAAGTAATACTGCTGACATATTGAACAAATATCGAATGTCAACATAAATTTTTAGTGTGTGATAATATTCCCCTTCATATAGCTGTGTGTCAGGCGGGAACCCATGGATGATGCATAGCAGTAAATAACCCAAACAAAATTAGTTCTCTTGTCAGCTTCTACCTTGTATGTCCCCAGGCATCAGTAAAATTGACTGCACGCTAGATTTTCAAAATTAGCCCTAATGTTAGCTGTGTGTCTGGCAACCTCCAAGTTTCCAATGTTCTACTATATTACCCGTAAGGATGAATCTGTTACTTTTATATTTTGGCATTTGCTCTTGCTGATGCGGCTTTTTTTTCCCTCTCTTCTCCAAATTAAAAATAATTTAGCTTTAACAATAAGTATGTGCACGAACACAATGCTGCATCTCTTTAAGCAACTAACTTTAGGCAATTAAATTAAATTAAAGCAAAAATATACACAGAAAGAAAAGGAATTATTCAATTTAATATTGTTGATTTTATTACTTAGCTTTGTGCTGTTTTATGCAAACTACTGAATAAAATGGAAAATATTTTCTTTTCCTTTACTCTGCTCTTTTTGAATGCAACATTTGGAACAATTTAGGTTAGCATTCAAAAAAAAAACCAAACCGGCTCAGAATCATAAAACTTTTTATAACTGACCATCTTAAAAACATGGATTTTTAAAATGCGGTCTTATGTGAAGGGGGATAAAATTCTTCAAAAAATAAAAATGACACTAAGCTTCATATACTTTCACCACCAAATGACTACATGCAGTATCTCTCCCTTCGATGCACTAAATTTGAAAATAACCTATGAGAACACAGAGCATTTCGGCGCGAGCAGGGAAAACACGATTAAAAATAAATGTGGCTCCCCAAGAAAGGCTGCGTCGGAAGTGTGAAGTTGATTAAACAAATCCAAAGACAGATTCCACATCAACTTCCAATCCCTAAATTTTATGTTCAGACATTTAGAGTCAAAGATGAAAATCCCTTTAGGTACCAGATGCTGCAGATCATCTGGGAGAGCTTCTGGAGTTTTAATGTGCTGGAAGTCAAATCCCCTGCAAAGGCGATTTGCCCCGTCGGTGCGGTGCACTTATTGCTTCACCTGAAAACAGGCGCTCTCGGAAAATCTGACCTACTGATCGACCCAGCATCTCTGCAATAAACAGACTATAATCTGTGGATGAAGCGAACTCTAATCAGGCCACATGCAGATTAAACAAACTGTGAGGAATAAAAACTAGATTAAAATGTTCGTGCCCAATACCGGAAGATTATCAGGACACTTTACCTCTTTAAATCCTAATTTATGTAGGAGTCAAGCTAAAGTTTATATGTTTTTAGCGATTACGTGGCATGGTAGATTTTCGGCCGTTCAGAGCAGATTCAGAGATCAGGTATTTGCGTTCGCAGTTGGAAAAATACTGTTTCGCCGTTAATACGTTCAAACAGGCTTCTTATTTATGTAACGCTGAAAGGGTGTTTTTAAAATGCAGACAGCGGGTTACCATCAGCTGTCCGGTGTCACCATGTATCTTTACACTTAATCACTTGCATTAAAGTAATTAAGATCATTTAAATAACATTAGATATTCATTGTCATCCGTGGATTGCTTTATAGGAAAAGAGAGTTACCAGAATTATGCTTATCGTTTCAGCAGCAGGGATATCTTTTTCTTGGGCAAAAAAGAGGGATCATTCACACCAATGGTTATACGTCTGGGTAGCGTTACCGAACTACGTATACTCAAACAAGTTATTTCGAATAATCGGATGTTAGCGATGCGTCTTTTTCCTCTGCGTGCGTGTGCAGCATCAGTACGTGTTTAGGAAATTATTTTATACTTGACAGAAGTCGTGGAAAGGGGATCAGACCAAATCCATAAATCTTTGGAAGGTACACTATTTAGATTTGTTCACCACTTACCACCTGTGAGGCCAGGCAATGTGTAAAGGTCTTTGCTGATAGTCCTGTCCACTCAAGATCTTCGAGAGGTTAAAAGTCAGATGGTGCTTATCTTCTTCTTGACAAGGATTTGTACTTTCTGACGCTTCGGACGTGGTCAGGCTCGCCGGTGCTGCTGGGGGGGAAGGCAGCCCCTCGCGCTGTGTGGTACAAAGCCCAGGCTGGGCTTCACAAAGTCCAGACTCGCGGTGCGCGTTGCTGTTTTTCATTAAAGCTCCCAAAGCTCTGCTCTTCTGCTGGCCCGGCAGACCCTCCCGTTGATAAGCATCTCCGTTTCTTTTAACACCAATTACCTTTTCCAAATGGGCAAGCTTATGTTCTGGCATGAATCTGTTAGGAAAAAGAAGGAAAAAAAAAAACAACCCACAACTATATTATGTTTATGCTGGATTTCAGTTTCACCTGGTAATTGTTAATTAATTAACAGCAAATGAGAAGACAAAACACGGCTGGTATTTTACATCCATCCAAGCAACAACTCCACCAGCATTCAGTAAATGACACCCTTTATACGTATATTTTAGTGAATATGGTACCTGTGAAATAAAATAACCTACGGTTCACTGGCTGAGAAGCCAAAGGTCTCCACCGAACCACATCGCCGCTAACAGCACACGCATCAACAGGGAGAACAAAACTATTTGCCCGCTAAAATAAAGTGAAGCACACGTCTCTGGGAAGTAAAAAGGCAATTCTGCCAGAAAAGTCTTGGCATTTTTGCCGGGAGTATGGCTAAGATTGCTAGCAAATGCCAAACGCAGCGATGTTCAATCATCTAACGTGAATCTCGTCTGTGTCTAGACTGCGTCCAGCAAGTTGCTTCATCACAGGTAAATCAAAGTTAACGCCAGAAGACTGTTTGTTGCCCAATAACATGGGCCAAACACGTACCATGACATGGAAGTGGATCTTCTTATCCAACTATCCATGCCTGGTTTCTATGATGCCCAACTGAAAAAATGAATCACAAAGTAGAAAAAACCCCCGCACACCTAGGAGGGAAGGATCGAGTTGTACATCCATTCACATGGATGTTTATCCATTCACATCCAGGATAAAAGCAACCTGTTCTTTCACAGCTGTGAGAACGCTAAGGTGGGGAAACTGAGGCAGAGCTGCTCCTGGCCTCCCTGCGGTACCACAGACAATTTTAGACGCCACTGGCTCTTCCATCTTAAGTTCGGGCAAGCCTTTTGTCCACGTCGCAGAAAACCCTTCCCAACAACAGGATGCATTTGCACAGTTACACTGAGGCCACTGAACTTATTTTTGCAATGTGAACTTATTTGAACTTATTTTTGAAATGTGACATTTTATGCAGATCTAGTTTTACTGTTTGATTTAAAGTAGTAAGGACTTACAGTCCTTGCCCAGGAAGCACTCAAGTGAAGCTCCTTCATTCAAACATCACCCTTCTAAATTAACACGGAGTACGTGCACAGCCACTATGGGATCCTCACTCTAAAAGACTGCCTGGGCCTCAAGTTAATTTACCCAAATATTATTTACTTACATGCCTTTCAGTGCGATTATGGTTCTCCTAGAGAAGTAGAGGCATTTAAATTTTCCGTTTCCTTTTAATTTCCAAATGTTTACACACTATAGCCTGTTTATTGAACTGTTTACTAAAGCCAACACTTGCTCCGCTTTATCAACCTCCTCCACAGCTCTTCAGAGTTTTACTCCATCACAGCTCCTTTCTGGGCTGCGAACAAACCGCTCCCTTCCCTCTTTGTCAAAACAAACATTCCCAAACACCAGAATCATCCACTTTGCCCTGCAACGGAGCGTAAATGCAAAAAGACCCTTTTCCTTCGAAAACACTACCAAAATACAAACACGTACACACTACGTGAGCTTTACTGCAGTTGTACTCCTGACTAATTGCTTTGAGGATTTTGCTTCAAACCCCTAAATCTCCTTTCCTAAGTCGGTACACTGCGTAACTGCTCCATGTAATGTGCATTCTTTGATTTGGCTTGCCGTCCCTTGGCATATTATTTTCATGTTTATCTACCTTTCCAAGGCACTGACCAAATCACCTACGAGATCGACCTTTTTTCCACTGCTCGCCATCGCTCGTTGGAGCTGCTCTGTAGATACAAGCAAAGTTCAATCACATTCAGCCATTGCCTATGTTATAAACAAGCCAGGTTCCCAAATGAGCCTGAGTTAAACCATTCCCATCTCGGCGACTTAGCCACCCTCAGATCCTCAGAGCATAAAAGTATAAATTCAGTGTGGCTGAATTCCATACATATATGCTCTTAACATTTAAGCCAGCGCTTTGACAGTCTAAGCTGAATTATAGACCTAAAACTGGCTGGTGGTGGCTCCTCTGAAGTAAGGACACAGACCCGTGAGGATATACTTTTATATATTTACGCATGGGAAAAGCTGAAGGAGAACTAGGTTAAGGGATTTGCTCTAAACCACCGAGGCTGTGACTGAATTGAGAGGACTGATTTTCCAAACCAAATTTAACTAGCAGATTTTGAAAAATCATTGCCATTAAGAAGAATTGCTTGACGCGTGAGAGGTCGGACTACCTAGGCAGGCTGTATCCCCCTGCCTGTCTTTAATCTCCCGGCCACTCATCCACTCAATGCACCGTTTCTATTTCTGAAGAGGTTTTCTTCTTAGTTTTCAGCCCTTATAAATCTGATCCGTCACTGCAGAATTTCTAATAATATTAGATAAAACTTCACCGATCTCTCTCTGGAATAAACTATTTAATATCCTTTATTTAAGACATGTGTGTGCAATCAATTCTGTGGTATTTACTTGTATTACACACACAGTATCCATCATCTTGACAATTTTTAAAAGTTTTAGAACACCATTTCACTTAACAGTTTAAAAAAAAAAAAAAGATTTATTTGATGGTTAACTTTGGAACAAGTTATCTGCATTAACTTCCATTGTTTTGGCATAAAGTAGTTCTGTATATTTTACTAACAACAGTGGAGACATGATAAAGGATGTAGGCAGAGGACCATAAACAGCTCTCGCTGCAACCCACAGTGTTCGTGTAAAAGCATTAATTTTTAGGACTTTGATTGGGAGACGTCTCTGTGCTCAGCCACGTGGATTTTGCTGAATACAACCCCGTATAAAACCTTGTACCTGAATATAACAATTTTCACTGCAGAAAGACCATTGTAAATCATATGTAGTATAAACTTGTCCACATGATTGGAGTGATATAATGGATATTGTAGTCCCTAACCACTAGCTAATGTTCTTCATGACACTTAAATAAATGACCTGAAAATAAACTAATAACAACACGAAATCTTCTAAACCTGTTCATGTGCATTTCCCAAAAGCATGCTGGAGAAAGACAATGTCTAGTTAGCACATTTTTTTGTGTTTACATTTTTTTCCAGAACATTTTTGCTCCAGCTATTCTATTTTTCCTCTTCCAGACTCACAATTAATTCTTCTTTTCTGCCACCTTCCAGACAGAGTCATCTCTCCATCCAGTACCTGCCCAGATTTTGGTCATTTATAAACATCAAGAGGTTGCAGGACTTCTACATCACCACCCAGAAGTCTACAACTTGGAGAAAAAACAAGGGCTCCAGTGTTTTATTTGGAGCCAGTATCTACTCCCACGGAGATCATCAGATGTTTTTAAATCCTTGTCTACATTTCAGAAGATACAACCTCAGAGAGGCTGGTTATGGAGCAGCAGAGCTGAGGCAGAAGCAGACATAGGCTTAAAAGACTAGATATAAGGAAGAAATTTGTTAGGCTGAGGGTGGTGAGGCACTGGCCCAGGTTGCCCAGAGAGGTGGTAGATGCCCCATCCCTGGAAGCATCCAAGGTCAGGCTGGACGGGGCTCTGAGCAACCGGATCTGGTTGAAGATGTCCCTGCTCGTGGCAGGGGGTTGGACCAGATGACCTTTAAAGGTCCCTTCCAACCCAAACCATTCTCTGATTCTACGATTCTAAAAAACAAGCTAGAGACCTACCACAGCAGATGGGTAGGACTGAGTTATCGAGAAGGATGCACCGGTTTTCTCAACCTGAGTTACGACACACACCAGTCACACAAGAAAAATGCCACAGCATTCTATTTTTAATACGGGAGAAGGATTTTATTGTTATTATTAACTTACGGTAGTGAAATCTTGTACATGTGAAACTTTCCAGAAAAAAAAAAAAATCACCAAAGCATACAAATATTAACACTTTCAACAGATTCCACAAGGCACTGTCTCTTGTATTTAAAAAAACATGGAAAATGTTTTACTTTTATGCATAACTCATATATATTTAAACACTGAAATTTCAGAACAAACAGTGAGAGACTTAGGTATCTAATTTTAGTATCACAACTTGTTTTAAAAACTTTCAGAATTATTTTTCTTTTATTTATTCAGATTTTTGAGGATCTCTGACACATTTAACGGTCAATTTTAAAACTTTATGAAGACTTTAAAAAGAGTAAGCCTTGAAAACTTTCCCTTTTTGCATACTGGGTATAGATGTTTAGTTAAAAAGATGGGTTAAAAATTAAACTAAGTTCATATATAATAAAAATTCCATATACTAGAAGTCAGAGTTTCAATTTAAATATTTGCCATTTTGAATAACAGATTCTTTTGAACTTCCCAATCTATATATTATATATTTTCTTTTCATTTATGCCATGAAACCCTGCTCTGAGAAAACCCATGTACTTTTCCTTGGAGCAGAGGTGCTTTTTCCCCAGCTCTTTCGTAACATCTTGCTGTGTTACATCGTATGTGTTTATTCATAGCACTTTATTTGCCCTAATGAAAAATTACTTATAGGAATTGGTTTCTTTTTCATGGCACCCAGCGTCACTTTGTGCACCATTTTATTAAAAACAACGACAACAAAAAAGGATGGAAGGGCCATGATGTCACTGCTCGATGAATAGAAACCACATTAGAAAGACTAACTGGAGTGCTGGTTTAGGTTAGATCAAATTATACGGGCAAGTTCTGTGTGTTGTGTACTGGTTTGAATAGTTGTTCTCGATGAGCAAGAATAATTTGTAAGAATGGATAGAAGCTAAAAAAAAAAAAACCCCAAAAATTTGAATTCATAAAAGCTGGCCCTTCTGTAACCGTAGTTACATTTGGAAGCAAAGTTAAAGATAGTTCTGAAAGTGCCATGGATTTTTTTTTTTTTAATTATATTGCCATTAAAAAGTTTAAAAATAATAAAAGGAGGTAGTCATGATCAGATTTATTAGAAACCTTCCCCAGGCCTTGGGGCTGGAGCACGCACATTTCAGAGCCGCCGTGTTTCCTTCGCCACCGATGCACCGTCACGGCGTAACTTTCAACGGAACAAACTCATTGTCTGAGAATTTCCTTTGTCTTCTTTTAAACAGGATCACAAAGGTCTCTTTGCTAACTGTAATATTTTTAGTATAATTTACATGACCTAAAACACTACCGAGGTTCATGCAGAGCTGCTGTGATTCTAATACCTGGAGTCCATTTGGCTTATAATCGTTGTGATGGACAATCATTTTTGTCATTTGCAGTAACTGGGAAATTCCACTTTCGCACTTTCTTTCTTTCTGCTTCCCTGAGTTTATCCTGTTCCTATGCTGAATTTGTTCCCACAAGTACTACAAAGGAGTGCAAAACTACACAACCGTGCACACGTATTACTGGCCAAGCACTGTACAAATACCAAAGCTGCATGGCTATCTCTGAGCTTTTTCAAAAGTCAGAATTTTGCCCACTCTGTTCTAAGGAAAACAAAAAGGGGGTCATGAAAGCAGTCCTTTGGAGGCCAAACTGGGACAGACAGCAACTACATTAGTATATACTTGTTTTTTATATTTATATATAAATCTATACATTTATATTTTTTATGCTTAATGTTACCTGATATCAGTAATGATACCTGATATCAGATATCAGTTACCTGAATCACCTGATAACAGAAAAACTGACGCATTTCTATTTACCTACTTCTCAAAAGATTGCAACAAATGACAAAACTGGGAGACTGGTCTCAGTTCAGTGATTTTTTTTCTTGATTTTTTTTTCTCTGCAACCACTGTCACATTTTGCCCTACAGCCAAAAGGAGTTGCTGAGTGTGGTCAGGTGTCCCAAAGCTGTGCTACAGTTCAAACCTAAAAGCTCAAAAGAAGATTCCCAATATTTAGGGAATTCGATATTAGGGTTTATTGAAGTTGTCACATACTTGCAGGGATCTAATTTCACTTTCTGATCTTTAGCAATGGTTGTAATTCTTCAGTCAGAAGAGGGAAGAGATTACTTGTCAGCAGTAATTTCTAACACAGATAATGCCATATAAATATTAGGGGCTTATAAGCATGGACAAGGATTAGGAGCAAAGAGAGAGAACAGAAAGAAAACTGAACAGAGCCAAGATTAAGCACTGGGAAGGGCACGGCAAAAGAAAATACAAGGTCTGCGGCTGAGCTTGTCTTCCCACAGTAGAACATATATTTTCCTGGGTAGAATAAGTAGGGTTTACACCGACTTCCCTGTTTGTGAACTGCAAGATAGATGCATAAGTATGGAAATATTATTTGAGACGTGATCATTTCCTGCTGTCGCTATCTTCTCTCACCTTCTCTCTTCCACGACGCAGGAGAAATACAGAATAGACTCAGGGAATCACTGAGGACGGAAGGTCTCTGGTCTGACCTTCTGCTCAAAGCCCATCCAGTTGGACCAGGTTGCTCAGAGCCTCATCCAGTCAAGTTTTAACTATCATCGAGGCCAAGGATGAAGACGACTTCTTTCTGACAAATAAGCCAAAATATTGCTGGTTTGGCAACAAATTAGCTGAATGCAACCACCCTTCTCACTCCAGCAGTGTGCCTGATCAGCAGGCAGGATCCAGAGATGCTCCTGGAGAAGAGAGGTTGGATCCAAGGCAACCGCAGGCAGTTGGTTTTGACTCAAGTGGTAAGTTGGTCTGTTGGAGTGGGGAAGGAAGATGAGACAGGCAGGAGAGGAGAGATATCAAGAGTAAAGATAGCAGAAAAGAAACAGAGTAATTCTCAGATTCCTCAAACCGTAACTTCCACCTATTTTTCCAAATAATTTCTGAGCAAAATCCCTCAATATCTAGTATTCATATTTGATACTGCCAAAAATTCCCACTTTTACTTAGCATTTTACACTCTTCTTTCCAATCTAGTTTCACTCTGATTCGACAACACCCACATTAGTTTATTCTCTAAGATGCCATATCTGTACCTCAATATAGGGAGGATGGTCAAACCAATCTCTAACTTTCCCATCAATATTACATTCGAATTTCTAACATTAAGGTGACTGCTCAAGATGCATTGTAAAGCCTACATCCTAGACGACCAGGATTTTAACTAAAGCGTTCTTCAATCCTTGTTCCCCAAAATACGTGGAAAGGTACCGCCTTCCAAAACACATCCTGCAGTGAAACTAGGCAAAACAGGAGCAAAGGCAGGTGAAACTACTCCAAAGCAAATATATCCCTGAAAGTCTAAGCTTTCCTGCTTTTGAGTCCTCTAGGCTGCTGCTCTTGTTGGACATCATTTTAGCCGAAAGCACGTATCTAGCCTAATCCAGTACTTGCGGGATTATTCCATTTTGCTACATATTTACTCTTGATAAATGACTTCAACAATATTTTAAGCGCTTTAGGTCAGCAAAAAACCAAAAAAGTCAACTAGTGATTACTCTGCATTTTAATACTGGAAGGGAGACTCTGGACCCACTGAAGTCAAAGGCAAAGCTCTCTTTGACTTCAAGAGAGACAGAGTTTGACCCTAAATACGTTATTTCTGAATTCACATCTTCAATTCCCTGAAATCCTTTAACGTTAAACGTAAGAATCTGTGCAGTTATAATTTCTAAGAACATCATTCTCAACAAATGAAATGGTGATAATTTAAAAACTCCTCAGAAAGACGGTAATGAACTACAATACATATTTTATAACGCGGATGAAAATAACTTATGCATTATTTTGCGCCAGATACGAAAACATGAATTAATTGATAGTTCAGAAAAAAAGGTGATTTTCTCTATAATTAAACACCATGACTGTGAAGATCTGCTACACCGGCACTGCAAGGTAACAGATACACTTTTGGAGCCCTAAGAGTCGCCTTGATAACAACTGCCAGAAATTTAGAAATTGTTGACTTAAGTTCTGCTTCTGCAGAAGTTCAAAAGAATGAATTACACTATGGGGAAAAAACCTAGGCTTCTGAGAATTGCAAGGTTTTTAAGGTCCTTTAGGATTCTAAAGGATTGGTCATGTTTATTAGTGCTTATTTAAACAGAAAAAAACCAGCTCAGCTTTCGAGTGCTTATTTAGGAAATGCAAATTTCACATATAGCTCCAAACAATACAGTACCTCTTCTTGCTAAACAGAATTGGAAATGGGTTGCTGAAAACTGAAAACTGATATCACACCTAAATTCATCTTGTCTTTTATTTCCCTTTTTATTTTTTTTTTTTAATTAAAACTAATACCAGGATCCTGTAACATATAATTTCCTGTTTTGTGGAAATACTTCTAATCAGGATATATAGGATGGATGTCCCCTTTAAACAGGCTGCTTGGTAACATACGCAATGCAGAAGGGAGTGCTATCATAACACTTCAATAGTTAAGTGACTTTATGAGAAAAATACTTCCAAATGTTTCCTAAAACCTTCCAAACCGCACCAAAGAACATTATCGTAATATTATGTTTCCCTATGGCCTCCAATATTTAAGCTTGCTATTCTTGAAATGATACTTGGATGAAAAATATAAGTTTATGTAATGTATAAATCGCTCCTAGAAGAAAAGTTGCCTTTAAAATTACTCTGTATAGATGTCAGATATTTTACATTTTCAATAGCCTTTCTGTATTAATTGAACAAATAGTATGCTAGTGCTCTGGGCTGCACGTGAATAGTTTGTATTTTAAAAACTGAACAGTCACCGTGTGATCTTATTCATAGCAAATACTAAAAACAGTAACTGTCCTAACCGATTACATATCAAGTTACCCTTAATAGATATCCATATTTCTTGCATAGTATACATAATCCATATAAACTGTATACCATATATCAATAACATATTCCAGCGAATCCACCATCAAAGAGTTCGTTTATAGTAGGTTTTCATTTGACTCGGGGTTGTAACGTTCTGTGCAAGCATAAGCTAACCATTTCAGTGATTTTGCCAGCAAGCTGCTTTTTGGCAGATTATTGGCAGTACATATTGGCAACAAACTAGTGCAACTAAGCCCTTCTTATAACTTACAGGTAAATAATGATTTTAATAAATTTATGTAAAATGTTCCACTTGCTGACATCTGGTTTTGATAATTCGCTCGACTGCGCAAATGCAAACTTCTGTGCGTTTCTCAGGAAAACACATATTTCACCTTAATTATTTCACACTTTCCCAGGTACCCCAAGAAATAAATAAGCGATGAAGCCTACTTTCACTTGACGGTTTAACTGAAGAAAGCTTTATCTGAAAAATTAATTACAAGTAACAATCGTATGCACACAAAAATCTAAAACACATTTTGTCATCAATACAACAGCCAAGTAATAAGAAAAACACAGGGCTATTGTAGAGTTCTCTCAGCCGCAGGGCATTCACATTGGATGGTCCAGTCAACTGCCCCTGGCCCTGAGGACCACGGGGTAGTACGGAGACTCTGACCTCCATTTGAAAATGTGCTACTATACGAGATTAATTTGCACTTTTTTTTGCACTGCAACCGAAGTTTAAATGTCTACGCATTTGTATCTCAGCTAGGCAGTGTGGTTTAGAGGAAACTCTTAAGTTTTAATCCCGGCTTTGCCAGTGGGTCAGCATCTTATCGTCCACACGCCAAAAGTCTCTCTCCATCTCCAGAACTAGAATGGCAGTAGCGCTCTGCCCTAAAAGGATCAAGTTTTTGTTAGAAAGCTCTAAAAATGTTATTACTACTAGTAGCAGTGTCATTAGAGGGAAAAAAACCAAAAAACCGCAAAACCTTGGACTCCCTTTTTCTGGTGTAAATCAGGATGACAGTGACGCCGATTTAAGGTCACTGAGAATCTGCCCTTCAGCATCCAGGTACCAGAAAGCCAGGCTAGCACATCACGGCAGCTCCTCAGGGAGCCTGCGCTGCCAAATTCCTGGAAAACGCACGTGGCTCATCATTGAGCTACCTGTGATATTAAAGGCTGTAAACCAAGAAGAGGAATATGCCGTATTTTGTTGGAAAAAGGAGAAAACAGTATCGATACAAACAGCGCTGTTACCCTTATAGGCTACGAGCTGGCGGTTACCAGCATGGTGACGTATCTGCGTGGGGACAGCAGGAAGGATGGTGCCTACCACGTAAGGAGACACAGACTTGTGAACAGCTTGAGCTAAGAGCCGCTTTGTAGCGGGACATGGTCATCTTGAACATTACTACACTAAATATATTATAAAAAAAAATAAAAACCAGAAACTTTGGAGATGCAAAGAGCTTGACCATGACCGTTCAGCCCATTGCCTTGCTTCTACAACTGAACATCGTTCGTATAGATAGACCCCAAACGGTCGTGGAAAGCAGTACTCTCAGTATGGTACTTTGAGGTTTCTACTGAAATAGGTCAAAAAGGTGAAAGAAAGGCCAGCACATGAGGATGTAAAGGCAAATCACAAAATCAAAATAATGAAATTATTTTGGAGAAGTTTCCTCAGTTCTTCCCTGCTCCTAAGTCCAAGCCACCACTTCTCAGGACACCGGTTCCCCGACCTGCCATGTTCTGTCTGGTGACAACTCCTGCCTAAGCCCCCGCGCTCCTCACGTCCTTCAACCCCAAGTGCTGGGACCAACACGTTCAGCCTGTTGAACACGGAACCGTAATTAAGGAAAGTCACGTACTTGAAAAGGTTTTACATAGCGAACGTCCATGTCCGTTCTGCGTGGGGATACATCTCAAAGTTCTACTAAATAATTGTTCTAAATGGGGCCTGTAATGAGTAGGGAACAATTATTAAGCATCAGATTTTATTTGTGCCCAATTCAGCCTCGAATTTGCTTGCTGGTTTTGAGCATTTGTTCATTTATGGAGTCTGCAGTTTAGGATTTTGTAAGGCTTGGCAACATGGTTAAAACCCAGTGAATTCTCGTTGAGATCAATTGGACGTGCTGGTAAAACTCGCTGTTGCTATAGTGGACTTGCTTTTAATTTGATCTGTTTCAAGGATTCGGTATCCTTCCAGCACGTTAGAAACCTAAGGGCATATATTTGTATTGTTTAAAAGCAGGAAATTCTGTGAACTGAAATGAGAACATATCCCTTTTGCCTTTATGGACTTTTGTTATTTTCTCTTCCTTTTGGGGTTTTGGAAACAAAACCAGTAAAAGCCGAAAGTTTGAACAATAGCAAATTACTTTCAAGGGGAAAAAAAAAGTAAAATACTAAGCATACTTTTATAGCTTTATTCATACACTTTGTATATATGTAAATGGGACTTCCCCAGACATCAGAAAATACTATTTGCAGCAGGGCCTTAGACTGCAACAGGATCATACTGTTTTTGTCATAAAAGACTGTGGACTTTGCTGTTTTACTTTATTATTATTCCTTTACCACCTTGTACTAACTTGTACCCCACTGACTTCATGACAGAGCCTATTTGTTTCATGCTAACCACAGAACTAGGGCAATCACATTTTTATTTTAAGGAGAAAAACTAGGAATCTTTGTAGCTCTTTAACTCCTTGTCCGAAGAGTCCCGCATCCCTCCTTTAGCTGACGCAAAAGGTAGCTCTGAACTCTGGGACCATTGACACTGTACACACACGGGAAACGAGACCTGGTGAAAGATGAACGGGGATTCATATTCTGCTAAAATTAAGAGTTGGACAGATACTGCCTTTTAGACAACTACAGCAGCAAGCTTTCTTGCAGCAGTTCTGTACTAATAGCAGAAGGACTGGAGGCAGAGTGGCCGCATTAGCACGGAGACCTGATCTCAGCAGGATGCAGGAATCCCAGTGCAGTACCACACAAATCCGTCCACGCTGCTCTTGGTACTCAAACTAGCTTGGTTAGAGCAAAGTATCTTTATTGCACATAATGAATTATACTGTACTACTTTATAAGACTAGGGTTATAGGTTATAGCCATGCTTATGGCCCTCTGGAATACTCCTGCCTCGTGACAGACTACAGAGATCCAACTAAGTCTGCAACAAAGCTTGCTGGAGGACAGCTCACACGCGGCAACCTCAACTGCTGCCATTTCAGCAAGAGCCTAAACACTTACCCAGCACTTACACAGCGGTGTTCCTTGCATACGGTGTACAACAAGCTGACTGCTCCTATCTAATAAGCTTAATAGCTAAATATAAATTACAGTGGGATGCAAAGCTTGAAAGAGACATTCAACACCCGAGATAACTGCTTGGCCAACGGATCTCTCCTCACTAGTGTTTCTTCACACTCGCTAATCCCTCTTCCTGGACAGCAGCAATTATGACATGGAGAACCGCAGGACTTCAGTTTATTTGCTTTCATTTGGCACAGTGCTTTGTGCCCATCTCATCTACTCTTGGAGGTTACGACAACTGAAGCAGGGATCACAATGAGACACCATCAATCATCACAATAAACACAGCTCAGCTGTTTCCATGCAGTCAAAGCCTTTGGTGGAGAAGAATCTTAATAAGAGATCTGAAAGAGCATGAAGAAGCGGCTTTACTTTAAGTGCTCACAATAATGACTTTCAAAGAAACACTCCTGACCATCAACCGCAGGGAATAAAGAGCTGAAAGGTACTCATGCTCATCCGTGGATCATCTGTCTTGTAGATCTCTACATAAAAGCAAAGGGGATCCAGAACTACCAGCCATCATACTTCAACGGTCTTTCCTGCAGAGGTGGGCAATGAAGAGAAAGGCTTGGTTCCCACACCAGACATCTCAGGGTACATCACCTTCCTGATGGAAAAAGCGGGGATCCAAAACCTAGCACCTATGTAACCACAGTTACCCCAACTATTCCTGGGGACACGTAACCATACATTCTCTCTTATTCAGAGCACGCTAATTTAACAGTTTTGCCAAAGTCAAAGAACAACTAACATTCTATTTTGAATATATGATGTAAACATTTGTATGCCGCTACATTTCAACATATACATGCACAACTGACCATAAGCCACCCGTTCACGGGTCCCGCTTACCTTATTCTCGGTTCTTCTGAAAACGTAGTTAAAGCCTCTTAGGGCAAAAATTACAGCTAAGTTCATGAACTACACAAAAAATTGGCTGTGACGCTATTTATTAAAAGTTATGATAAACTAGAAGGTCCAACTAAAAGGAGCAGATGCACTGTTTGCAAAGTTGTAGCTGCAGACAGAATTTTTTGTGCCAAGATCAAAAGAACAAGGTGTTCATATAAATGGCATTTTATTTTGATCCTATTATTCTATATGAGCTCGAGGAGAGATCAAAGGAAAAAGTACCCAGGTTTCACTATTAACACTTAACATAGCTCCAGTCAGAAAATCCTTTCCAGATTGTTAGCGCAATTTAAAGCCCAGCACATTTTTGTTGTTCTGTTGGGTAATATACCTGAAGGCACGGTTTTGATTCCTTGACCACTTTTCCGTTGTGGAAAATTGCTTCTGATATATATATATATATATATATATATATATAATTTCAGTTATTTTCTTTTTTATGACAGTAACCCCCAGACATCCTATCTTTGGGGACTACAGTGTTTCGGGTTGTACCTGCTATCCCAGAGAGACAGGCTGCCCCGAAGCAGTGACAATACCTTACTGACTGCACACAACAGGCGGGACATTCAATGCCATCGGAGTCGAGTACGGAAGGCTGGTTCAGCCCCTGCCAACGGCAGTTCCACGGGAAGCAAAGCCCACCAGCTTCAGCTGAGTATGTAAACAAACCCAATGGGCCTTTAAAATATGTAAAGGTTCCTCCCGATAGCTGGCAAGAATAAATGTGCTTTAATATGTTGTATTGCTTATTATGACATTATCCAGGACTACTACTATTAATTAATGGTTCTATTGCCTCTTTGGATCCCAGTGATGTTGCATAAAGAAAAATAATAACATACTGTATTTCTTACAAAGCCAAAGTATGCTAACAAATTTTAATATTCATGCTTTCTTTGAATGAAAGCTTCTCATTGATGATTCAGTAATTTAGGGCTGAAATTTCAGAATATCACTTCCAGTGAATTTCCTTGACTTAAAAAGACCGCAGAAATCTGCTAACAGGTATAGCTTATCAGACTACCTTTGGAAAAATCAGCTATCTAGCATTCATAAGAAAAAAAAATTTAAAAAGCGTGCATACGTCCTCCTTCCCTGCCTTGCCTCCCCCTCCCCACTTGCTATTAAAGCATTCGTGTTACAAAGTCGTTCCAAAGTTTATTGTAAATGCCAAAAAGTGGGCACGGATCCCACATGAGCTGGCTCAGCTACGGCCCACCATCTTGAACAGATTCATTTTATGCAACTCAGTTCCAGGAAGGGTTTGGGGGGGTTTTGTTTTGGGGTTGGGTTTTTTGGTTTGGGTTTGGTTTTTTTTTTTTTTTTTTTTGACATAACTTTTCCCTAATACCAGTAGATTGTACGAACGCGAGGAGATGGCAAGTCAGGACTCCGGGAACTTGCACAGTCAGTGCTAAATACATGCAGGTGAGCTGTGGCCTAGAGTGAACATTACAATTCTGGGTTAAACGAGACAAAACGTCTCCTGCACAGTCAGAATATGTTCTTATTACACACAGCAGCCAGCTGGCTATAAATCCAAGAAGTAAGCTGGAAAGCTTTAGAGTTTAAATGGATGAATACAGATATAAATGGAAGAACAGTGGTTTGTCGCCATATGAATGGCTTTTAACTGAAAAGACTGGATTGCTTTTACAAGGGTTTTCCAAAAGAGTAACCTTGTTGAGATGAAAAAGAGACTAAGTATGATGATTGGGACATTCCATATATTTATATTTTATATTTTGTTTTGAGACAGAGAAGGCTGATTCAGCGTGTCTGAACAATTATAACATGGCTTTTTCATTAATAGCTTCATTAAGCCATGTGTCTTTTTCATTAAGTGTCTACCTACAGGTGTTCTTAGTGAACAGGGACACAACTTCTTTAATAATACCTTGGCAGCTGATGATCCATAAACAGGATTACTCTATTAATTTATTTCAGATTCAAATTACCACAAGCTGAGCTGTGAGAAACCATGAAACATTTTTCTTGCCGTATTTCCAGCTCTAAGTAATGTATGCTATAGCCTTCTCTACTCTCTCTATACGAATCACTGAACCTATGGCCAATGAGCCTATCTGTGCCCAAGACCACCAGACCACCTTGATGCTGCTAAATCAACGCCTTCCTGGCAAGGCACAAAGGACGAGAGAGGCATTTCTGAGACTTTCTTCTCTTTTTATTAAATAGTCACGACTAGCAGAACCTTCTGGAATATAGACCCAAGACATGTCCTAATAGGTTTTCATAAATGGATGAACCTGAATGTCTTTCTAGAAATCTAATTACTCCACTTGAACATTTTTTTGGGATCTTACCAAGAGAAACACTTGCTCTTTCTCCACTCCACCTAAGGCAGATGTAATTCCCTCTTGAATCTAAAAGCAGAGCTTAGGTTCTTACCAACTCCAATATCAGCTAAACTTTAAAGATATAAAGGAACTTCACATTCATAAACTATGTTTATATTCATTTATATGTTATATATATTATATGTAAGTGTATATATATATATAAAAAAAAAATTTTTACAAAACTTTTTTGATGTTTCAAAGTGGCTGTAAGCTCATGGTTTTGATGTACTCACTGTCGACAGAATCAGATGGAAACTGTAGGAAGACTGATAACGAGTTTGCTCCCCAAAACCTTTCTCCTATGTCTCTGAAGTGACTGAATGGGAACTGAGAAGGAAAAGAACAAAGATTTGCTGTTCTTTACAGTCACGCAATGAAAGTGTAGGTTAAGTACAGGAAGTATTTGCAGATTTCAGATATTTTGTGGACCTTTGTTGCTTTTCCTTGCATTCAGATCTAATCTCAGCCCCAGCGCAGAGCTGGACTTTCATGTTCTGCAGTCCTTCACTAATGGAAAACCCAACCCACTGTGACACTGATGGCAAAGCGGGCTCAAGACACCAATTTTAACTTCAGCTTTTTGTAGGTATTTATTCATGCTAATGCATTAAAGTGTTTCACCATGAAGAGAAGGCTTAAAATTATACTGCTGAATAAATTAATAAAAATATTTAATGTATATTCATAGTAGAACATACCTGCAGACTGGAAAGATATAGCTATAACCTTTAGAAGAAGTTTGGATAGACAATTTGATGTTCCACATCAAATATGTCACAATCAGGTGATCTTTAAGCCCCATGGGTATAAAAACACTGCGAGCTACTTCTTTTAAAATTTCTGTATATACAGAGGTATATACAAAAATTTCTGTATACACACCCGTATATATTTCTTCAAATATGTATATACCTCCAACTCACTCAAGTTACCATCAATAACTACTAGAACATTTTTAGAAGGTCCTTCAAACAGAAGGGTAGTATTCTCACTACAATTTTGAACAAGCAATAAATTGTGTTTGGTGCTTTAGCTTCAATCAAGCATCAATTTTGGGTTATTTGTCTGAAGTCAGAATTCTTAAAATAAGCGAGTTTTTTATAGAACCAATTTCTGGGGAAAAAAATCCCCTCCACAATTTGAGTGTAATCAGCTATTCGGATATAACTGGTTCTGATTTAGAGGTAAGGTACATGATCATATATATAAGGAGGGCTGTATGATTAATTCAAGAGGTCTTCCCCCAGTACTCACGTGAATAAGCATAAACACCCCAACATTGTTTTAATTTCATTTGGCTGCTGTCTCACCTTTGGTTCTCAGAAACCTTTGTGTACTAACATCAGCATTTCATCTTGCACATCTTTTCCTATTGTCTCTATTACCCAGACCCTTTTTGCCCTTCCTTTCCAAATCAAATGTTTCCTCAGTGCAGGAAAGAAATTCATCCTAATTATAGCACACATTCATATTTTATTATGCTCTTCCTGGCCATACAGAAAGGCTATTGCATTGGTCATGTGAAATGCTGAGCACTTTCTTATCACACTGGCTAAAAAAGGGGTTTGAGCACGCGCAGCATGTTGCAGAAGGGCTCATAGCATGATGGGCAACTCAAGTATCAAATCTGTCAATCAGCAATATCTGGCATTGACAATAGTTCTGAATATGAACAGGAAAATATCTGGCTGTCAGATATACAGAGGTGTTACAAGCCAAAAAAGTGTTAGGGAAATCTCTAGCTCTCACAAGAGCTTTCACCTAAGTCTTGATGGGTCATCTGCACCTTTGGGTCTTTTCTGGAAGCACGTTCCTCCTTTTCCTTTACTGTCCTTTGTGAAGAAAAGAGGAGACGAAACCCTCACCAGAAAGTAACAAAAACATTAACCTACGTACCTTGGATTTTGGTAAACAGTGAGATCATTGGAAATCTTAGCTTCTCCACGTGAATTACAGGAGAATAATGGGACTGAGCAAAAAGTCATGGACTGCGGTCATCAATATGTGCCTTTTATGTAAACTAGATTGTTAACTGAAAACCAGCTTTCAGAGTCTCTTAAGAGCCAATCACCTTAAAATTAATCAAAGTGCTGTTTCGTTGTTGGTTTGTTTTTTTTTTTTTTAATGGGGGATGTGCTCCTTTGCACATTCAGAAAATTGCTTGGAGCGGAGACTGCTGCAGCCAAAGGCTTTGGGGTTCGTGTCTCAGAGTCCGTCTCTCCCACAGCAGAACGGTGCTGGCGAGGGGAGCGAGCACCGGTGGCTCTGCTCACCCTGTCACCAGCTACCGAGTGACACGCAGGGTTCCCTGGCTGAGGTCACGGAACAACAGCAGGAGCAGATAGATGTGCGCCAGCAGCCAATGGACCTGGCTGAAGGGCAGGAAGACATGGGGACAATGGGTGATGTGTGTGTCCCAGGGACCTCAGCGAGGCTCGAGATGAGGGCAGGTGACAGCCTACGGGACCTAAGGATCAAGGAGAGACTTGGTATTGACACGAACTACGTACGCAGGACCGTGTGGTTGACATCGCTGCACGGGGTCGTACAAGGCAGTAGGAGCCACGACGGCTGGGGTTGGCTCACCAGCCACCGCATGAGGTCACAGTCCCCAAATTAACAGAATTTCAGCTGATCACCCCATGCTCTTAGCCTTCAACCATTTCTTTTCCCATTTACCTATGGCTTTCCCTGTTCTTATTTCTACTAAAGCTACCTCCATGAGGTCCATGGAACAAATTCGTCATGAACAACTTTGGGTTTTTTTGACATGACTCTCCTTAAAATATTCCTTAACTTACTTGTTCAGTGCCTAGCAATGACTCATTAAAAAAATAAATCTCGTAATAATGACACACTGATAGATATCAAAGGTGAAAACTGGCAATTATTTTGCACTCAAACAGCCTGAAAACATCTTCAAACAGCACGTAGAGAAAAGGTCTGTATTTGTCTACAGATGTATTTCCTTAACATTTTTTAGCAATTTATTTCAGCAAGAATGACCAACTTAAAATTTTTCAGTGTCTTCTAGGACCTTATTTCATAAATTTGTATAAAAGGCAGAAAAGTATATATAAACATTTAAAAAGCAGCCAGGAATATGTGCAAGAGTTCTTGTGGAAATAGTGCAATTAGATTTAAAATACCAAACACTCAAATTACTTCTGACATTTCTGACTTTCTTGTTGCAAAGAACACTTCTTGTTTGCACCTATGAACTTCTGACAAAAATACTGGTTCTGAAGGAGACTGATGATTTCCTTTGCAATATTTTACCACAGAGCAGTTATTCTCTCTTTCTACCAGATCTGACAGCCACTCAAATGCGCTGGGTTTGCTGCACACTAAACTAGAAATGTGATCTCTACTTGGAAACTCCTCTCAAAAATATTTTCTTCTGTCAGTTCTCAGCAACTGCATTCAATAACAAGCATAACTATTGAACTTTTAAAGTATCAATGTTCAGTCATCTTCCTGAGTTTACATATTGCAGCTGCAGGGAACAGACATGCTGAAAGACTGTGATCTCTCCCGTTAGTTTAGATGCTTATCATAACCTTTTGTGATATTTAACTGGCACTGCTTTCTACTCCTTCATTTCCAAACGGATGAATCACAGACTCGGTCTTCCAGGAACCAACCACTTCAGCTATTCTCTGCACTTCCTTCAACTCTTCCTCAACCGCAGCCAGCCCTTTGCTTGACCCCACCTTTAACGTTCAACTGGAGAGTCTCAGCTAAAATGCCTATTAAGCTTTCTGAGAAAAGAATGACTAACCAACACCTAAAACCTAGAATTCTTGCCAGACCATCCCACAGCCACCGCGGCTTGTTCACAGGCTAGAGTGAAGAAGAGTCGCCGCTGAAGAAGGTCAGATTTCTTCACTTTCTTATTCAACACAAGAAGCCCCGCTGGTGCTGAGGTCAGTTTGACCACTCGCATTCATTTAGGTTATATACATACATTTAACTGCCTTCTTGAAAAGTATCTCACTGTATTGCTGGACCCACATTTCTACCAACAGCCTTGAATACAGGCAATGCTAAGCTAAACTCTTTCTCAGATATGATCCTATGAAAGAAAGAATGCATCTCATACAGCATGTAAGGCTGTAAGATCTTGTTACTTGTATTCAGTAAATTCCAGGCACGCATTTGAATTCTGTGAGCCTTTGAGGCCCTGCAAAACCTAACAGTACACCCATGAGTCTACCCCATGAGCCTACCCTGAACATCCAACCAGATGAGAAGCAGTGCTTAGTTTTGTTACACATCCGTCAGATGGTCACAGGCAGTGAGCTTTAACAAATAAGGTTTCGGGGAAAAACAATATAGATTTTGCATTAGAAGGAGAAAAAGGAGGCTGAAAGAAATGTCCACCTCTCAGAAGACGCTAAGCATCTTACAGAGAAAAGCAAAGAGTGGAAAGCTCAGTGATAAATTCTACTGTCACTCCAGCAGAAATACAGGAAAGAGCTTCATATGATCTCAGATGCTGGCTGAGGGTCACATCAGGACACTGAGATGGCTATTTCCAAAGGTCTGCAGTTCTCTAATGCTAAATTTATACTCAGATGCTTAGAGTGAAAAGTGTAACAACTAAGTTCCTGAGTTAACATCATCAGGGGAAAAAAAAGCAATTAAATGGAAATCTAGCGTCTGGGAGTCAACATGAATATAGAATTTTCTGAATCAGCCACATGAATGAAAAGGGCTGAAGTTACACCCAAGGAAAACACAGATGATCGTCAAAGCAGAGAAAACCACCTTGGAATATTTTCCTGAATTACTGTACCTCATTCTTCCAGCAGCACCTGCCCTCAAACCACGGTTGGACTCAATGATCTTAAAGGGCTTTTCCAACCTGAATGATTCTATGATTCTAGGATTCACCCACCCAACCTGTGACATTGGAGCCCTTCCAGAATACACACTGGTAAGGGATTATTAGAGCACATAAGTTCAAAAAAAGGCTTTCTATCAACCAATTATCTAGGAGAATACCCCACCCTCTGAAACGATACCCTAGTCATACACATCGTTCATTGCTTCCCGATAAGACCACGGCATTACAAACCATCTTGGTGTAAAAAACAACTTCTAAATACCCACAATGCAAACAGTTTGCAGACAACTGGCCCTCACAGCAGCATTAAATACCACAGTCATACCACTTCTGTACCCCTGCTCCCTCCACCAACACCTTGCTTACCACCCTCCGTAACTCATGGTCTCTCGCTCTCAGTGGACTGGTCTTCTCTAATGGAAGCAACTATTCTCAACATGGCTATCCTTCAGAAAAGAAGAACTGTTTATTTCAGAAGCTAAGACTTTTTTTTAATATGTGTATATATACACATATACACACACCTATGATATGTGTGTGTATATATATAAAAATACATATATGGGAGATTTTCTGGGCAGGAAACTATGGAATCATCTCCAGTAGCAATGAACAACTTCCAAACTTAACATTTTGAGCTCCTAATGCAAAACTTGTCTATTTAACTGCTTTTTAAGAAAGATTTTTAAAAATTTAATTTATCTATTTTTTTTTGCACATTAAGGTCATTAAAAACCCCAGCTACTTCACTGATCTCAAGCAGATTTTCATGGAGATGTGGTAAAATACCACGACTGTAGCTACATAAAATCAGCTACAAGGAAAAGGTTTACTCTCTCTTTTCTGCAGTTATTCAAGAGCAGAAAATAACAGGGCACTGATTCCTACGCTTTTTAGCTCAGTTCCGTCACAAATAGCAGAAGTAACTCCTGGTTGTGTATCATTGTGAAGTGGCTTCAGTGCCACCATGAAGGACCTCTTGCCTCATGGCCAAGACAGATGGAGGAGGCCTCCTAGTCCCAGCTCTCCGATTCCCGAGCTATTGCTGTTTTCAGCAGTCCCTTGACTTCTCTGTCCAAAAGACCTGGTTATTTTGCCCTGTTGCCAAGACCAGTGGTACCTGATCTACTTCTGTGGCTTCCTGATTTGACTGTAGCACAACCAATGGCAACAATAAAAAAAAATATTTTTTACAGAGCAACACATTAAAAAACTCCAGGCTTTTCTAAAAAAAAAAAAAAAAGTTCCTCCTAGACATAGTGTTTACAAAGAGTAACAGAAAATGTTATTTTTAAAATTCTGGGAATGCAGTCCTTAACTCAAAATAGTTCCAGAATTATTTGCCATTCGTTATCCATTACAATTCAGAACCTGTGTCTAACTTGGAAATTTAGTACGTTTACTCTGAGTTTTATAGTATACTAAACGGTTTCATTACTTTTTACAGAAAGTAATACAGAATTATTTGTATTCTGTGGAACCAGTAAGCCAATGATCTTCCATTTCTGAAGTTCCCTAGTTATCCTGAAATAATAAAAATACATCAAGACAGCAGCAAGAAAGTAAGTGGACAGTTCTCTACAGCATCTCAACAATAAACAGCAGAACCGTGATACTTCACCAGAATGTTCAAAACCTAAATTGAATGGCAGCATGATTGCAGTGGTTCCAGTTATGTTAATTAGGCTGAATTCATGGTTCATTGATGCTGCAATTATGCTGCAAAGAAATGCTGCAAGCATGCTATCTCATCCTCCTGCAGCCTGCTGAGTATGCGGCCATTATTCTTCTTGTGGCAAAAAGACTTTCTAAAGAGATAATACGTGGGAGTCACAGTCATACTTACGCCACACGGTTTGCGAAGAGGCAAGTAGACGATCGCTTTTTGATACTTTCTTCTTTTTCAGATTTAACAGGAAAAAGAGCTTTCCAAGTTCATTGGCCATTTTTTAAGCACGCTTTACTTTGCCAATTTGCATACTAAGCATACAAATTATAAGCCTTATTAGCCCCATTTCAACTGCAGGGTAAGTAAAGGAGGTGAAGAATTTTGCCCAAAGTTATGTACCTCTTCAATGGAAGGCAAACCTAAATATCTCCCACCTTCTTTTAATGACATCTCCTGATTGACCGTTGTGGATAGGATGCACACACCACCCAAAATGCAAAACCTTCTGCTGTGAAAGACGGTTTAAATAAGCGACAGGTTTGTTTCTGGTGTTTCCCTTCACCCAGGGCTCCAGCCTATGTATCAGTAGGAAGGAGACCCGCAGTAACTCACGCAACCTTGCAGAGTTTCTGCCAGGTTGTCAGGAACTTGATTTCTCAGATCTTCAGAAGATGACAATTACATGCAACTAAATCAAACAAATAATGACTTTGTGATATGAGAAAGCAACCAAACCATCAACGATAAATTAATCTGATGACCAAATTCATTTTTTAACTGAAAGCATATTTAAATCTACTTTTTAACTGAAAGCATATTTAAATCTTCACTGAAAGGGTTATCAAGCATTGGAAGGGGCTGCCCAGGGAAGTGGTTGAGTTGCCAACCCTGGAGGTATCTAAAAGATGTTTGGCTGAGGTGCTTAGGGACATGGTGTAGTGGTGGGCTTGGTAGTGTTAGGTTTACGGTTGGACTTGATGATCTTAAAGGTCTTTTCCAACCTCTACGATTCTGTCATTCTGTGAAATCTACATGCTTGCAGTGGAGAAACTTTGCTATTATTTTATTTGCATTTACCCTAGTAACTAACTATTGTTAGGTGTTCAAGTTATTCCTGATAATTAAAAATATATTAAATATACCTACAGACGTCCATACACGATGAACATTAGAGTTAAATTCATATCTATACATCCATTTTGAAATTAAGATTTTTTTTAATAAACTATAATATTGCTAGATTTAGACCAAGAAAATTGAATGCAGCGCTTAATTCAGCAATATCAGACTTCTAACATTACTGTTTCCTTATTCTCCAAGAATTTATTGGTAAGTGAAGTCTTTGTCGCCTGTTCCTTGGCAATAATAGGTGAAGAAAGCCTTCAAAGGAATGAATAAATAAACCACAGGAGGACTAAAGCAAAACACTTAAACTTGTACACACCAGTGCCCTACGTTTACTTGCACATCCCACAAGGGTTTCCGGGAGGCATTCTGTGAAACAGAGGTGCAAATGGGCATTGTACTCTCATGAAGTATGAAGAGTTGAATGTGTTGGCCTGCAATGAGAAGGAAAACGCTTTACCATGGTAGAGCTCCTTCTCTAAATGGGTAAGGTGTATTTGCCCTTAAACAGTTTTCAAAGCTTCCCAGTTTTTACTGGGTTGAGGAGGCAGGGATGGAGGAAGATGATTTTTCAAGCAAGCAGTCACAGAATCACAGAATCGTATAGGTTGGAAAAGACCTTTAAGATCATCGAGTCCAACCGTGAACCTAGCACTGCCAAGCCCACCACTACACCATGTCCATAAGCACCTCATCCAAACGTCTTTTAGATACCTCCAGGGATGGCAACTCAACCACTTCCCTGGGCAGCCCCTTCCAATGCTTGATAACCCTCTCAGTGAAGTAAAATTTCCTAATATCCAGTCTAAACCTCCCCTGGCACAACTTGAGGCCATTTCCTCTTGTCCTATCACTTCTTACCTAGGAGAAGAGACCGACCCCCACCTCTCTACAGCCTCCTTTCAGGTAGTTGCAAAAAAAACCAAACCAGTCTGGTTTTTTTTAAGAATGGCTCTATTTTACAAACCAGCCCCTTCAGAAAATGCATTTCCCAATGCTTTTCTTCTCAAAGAACCATTATGTGGAATCAGGTGTCTCAACAGAAGCTAGGTCAATGCATACCTCCGAAGAACTAAGTATCCTTAGAGCCTAATGTCCAGATTCACAATTGACTGAAGCGCTTAGAAGTTCAAGTCTCATTAACAACCAATGGTGCTTAAGCACTTTTTTTTTTTTTTTTTTTTTTCAAATTTAAGCAGATCTTGAAAAAAAATTTGATACCAGCCACTTCAAAGCTGGCTCTCCGAACTCTGGGATGATTGAGTTTCCATAATACAATTATGGTTGTAATGGAGCTGGATTGAAAGCTAGGTTCAGCTTTCAAACAATCTCCCCAAAATAGTTGCAGATGATGTGTATTTTAGCTTTCTGATCCTCAGGTGACACAAGTACGAACGATATTAGCGAGATAGGCATTAGAAAGGGAAGGCAATACTCTAACTAGAAATAACCATCTTTTCCACAGATGAATGGACATCCATAACAATTTAATCTAACGAGACATCTAGCTTACATGCCCATTTAAAAAATGATAATGGCATTTGTCTGGCAGGTTTGTTCCTCGATGCTTCATTCAATGACTATTCCAGTTCTTTTGCTTTTTTTCACTAATATTATTGCAGGTCTTTTTCCAGATTAAATCTACCAGCAGTTCTCACCCAAGTCACAGCTGCAATTAACACCCAATCTGAGTCTTAACACAAGGAATTCATTCATTGACTGAGCTTGGGATCTGGCTTTTATAATGAGTTTTGTAATGCTCCTAGGAAGAGGAACCTAAACCCGTTTGACACTGTAACCAATCACTATATAAACAGAAATCTAAAAGCACATCAGGAATAATGGAAATATTTAACAGGCACTAAATAATACCATTTTGAGAAATAATTTGTACTTATGTGAGAGCACGACAAAAAAAACCTGCTTTCAGATATATAATTAGCCCAGTGGATCTGGCTTGCAATCTACACTGCCTACTTAAGCTAGAGTTTAAATACAACACAGAAAATGATGTCAAGTCCGCCGGAGAGGGATGTACGCGTTCCAAAAGTTTTATTACTCTCACTTGAAAGCATTACCATGGACAGGAGGAAAACTAAATATTAAATATACCATTAACGGGAAAAATTGTTTCAAATCAATGAAGCTTGACAAGACACAAGTATACTGTTTCTCAATTTCTTTTTTTCTAATGTACACTGAGGAGACAGTAAGGTAGTAAATGGCCAAGGTTCAAATACAGGACATAAACTAGCTGAAACTAGAAACAGCATAAGTCTTAAGAACAGCTCAAAACTCTGAAGAAAATTAGCAGAGTCTACAGTTTGAATTCATTACTGACTCCACACCGACCTTTTCTTTTCTTGAAAGGAGGCAAAGCTGATATACTGTTAAATTCTACTAACTTTACAGAATTTAAATATTTCTTTTAAAGCTATGCTCGCCAAATCTTGCTCCCAAACCAAAACCAACAGCTAGTTTATTATTTTCTCTCGTAAGTAAAGCAGTAAAGTAATATTGTAAAACATAAACTGGGTATTATATTGATGACAAAAAGATGGTCTAATGCCTAATGAATGCCTGCTGCTCACCAACTGAAAAGTTACGGAACATAATAAAAACACTTTTACCAATTCATTAGGTAGGCAAAACTCATTTTTACAACCCAGGCTAACAATCTGTCATTACTGGTAGTCTTTGAGCGTTCAGAGAAAGCATGAATCGGTCCACAAAGGAAGAGGCAGACTCAGAGGTGCAGTAAGAACCCAGCTCCTAGAGCCCTTCTAACTGCAAATACATACTACAGGTTTATTAAGTTTAGTTTGACAAAGCGTTTGGTCCAGTACACATTATTGGTCAGACTATCAACATCCACCGACTTCAGCGTAGCAATCCTGACAGCACATCTTTACCTATAACACTCATTCTCCCTTGACAACACCAAGAATGATTCCTCTATTACCTGCAATGATTTATTGAAAAGGCTTTAAAATGTCCCGTGCTCCACAATCTAGACTGAAGGAAGATGGTCAATGGAGGTGATTACATCTTAAAACGATAGATCATCCATTACTGACAGCTTTTATATTTCTCACTTGAAGAAAAAAAAAAAAAGCCCTTGTCTACATACGTATACATAATACATTTGAAATATGTAAGGCGAACATAAAGACAGAGGGTTTAAACCCTCAGTTTATCAGCTCTACAGGCCTAATTTTGCAATCAACTAAACCTACAGTACATTTTCATCAAGTGCTGCAAATCAGCAAAATATTAAATGAATCTTGAAAAAATGATTATGAATCCACAGTTCTGTTTGACTGTATAATTCTATTTAAGATTAAAATTACTATCATAAAAAGGCCACTTTCTGAATGTAATTCCACAAAAACATCATCACAAAAGCTTTTACTGCTATTTATGTCAGAATGTATTTTAAACAGTTCTAATCATTTACCTTTGTGGACACTTAATTAAAATTACAAAACCAATTTTAATCTGTAGTCCAATTAATATGCAAATATATGCAAATGTGGTAAATCAAGGTGGTGATTAAGTTAAGGACACTCTATTTCATGTCTGCTTTAAGTGTGAAAACAAACAATCTTTTTTGTAATTGTACTGATGGATTGTGATGTTTATAGGGTTAGTATGGGGTACAAATGTTTATGCATCAACATTATGCCAAAACAAAGATTTTATACTCTGGAGTGATTTAGCATCCAGCATACATTCAGATGTAACAAAGTCATTTTGCAGTCATCTTGTGAATTAGAATAAGGTCAAAGCAAAGTTAAATTTCTATGTCATCCATTTGTATGGCTATTTAAAATTCAACAATCACTTTCTGATGTGTTAGGTAAGAGCCAAGAAGTCTCAAGAATGGCATATTATCACCCTTTATCATTTAGTGTTCATAATACACTGGTTTATCTTTGATACTATTACAGAAATAGTTCTCCCATTAAGGTGCAAAGATATTCATCCTTTTTAACCCTTTTTCCTCCACAAGTTCGAATTTTTAAATCTGCAGCCAAAGGTTCATACAGCAGCGAGGCTTCCTCTACAGATATGCACTATATTCACCAAGGATTGCTAAAGTTCCTGTTTGTACCCATTTTTGTAGCCACTTCTCGCCCCTTCGTTCCCCCCGTCGCTGACTTTCGGAGGCTGATGCTACTTCTCATTTCCCTGAAGTAAAGCCTATCTGTTGCTCACACAGTTCCACTTAGGGCGACGATACTCTTGGACTTAAGCAACTGATTTTCTCTGTCAAGAAAATAATCATATCGGAATACGTAGTATTTAATTTTATGGCTTATTTGAGATGTCCTTGTGAGTTCATAAAACAACACAGCTTTCCCTTTGCTTCATATTCTCAGGCGTCACCAAATCAGTCTGGAAATACGCTCGGTGCAAAAGGACAGCGTTCGCCTAATGTCGTACTGTGACACTGGAGTATAAAACCCCAACAGAATCCCCCTTTCCATGCAGCTTTATTCATGACTGATTAAACCTCCATCAACTACAACACACATCGATATCAGAAAACATTTCAAAAAACTTTGTTCAGCATTGTTTTCACAAACGTGCTTAATTTCCCCTTTATTTTTTTATGTCCAGAATAGTTCATAAGATTAAGATAAGGTTATTATTAAAATATTTTTACTCCAAATACTTTATGCTTCTGCATTACTATTGCCACCACAAGCCGTGAGAATAGGAAATTCAGCTATACTCAGTAAAGCTGCTTTTAAAAAACACATGAGTCTCCTAATGAACACAAAATATTTGGAAATCATTTAAATATTTTAGCATTTTTAACAAGGAAAACGGACACGAGATATTTTTGCAATAACAGACCTTATAAACTTGCATTTGTGATGCAAATCCCAGAATATACGCAGCCATACCTATCATTCGATTTCTGTAAAAAGCAGGACTGACGTATTTATGTGTCTCTTGATTTAACAGAGACTAATAAGGCACCATAAAATTCACCTGTCAGAGGTTATAAAAAGATCTTTTAGCATGTGGCTTCTGGATAAAAAAACAAAACCCAGCCCCAACTCCCCTCAACTGGACTCTCAAGAAAGAGCTGCTTTCTCCAAAAAGGGCAAAGATTTGCATTAGGAACCAGAAGCAGCCAAACTTCTGCGATAGCCTGTTCCACATGCAACAGTTCTCCCCCCTGCATGACCTGTGTCTAGTTTCCACTGTTTTATTTCTGTGCTTTTCAAAGAGGAAAGCACACTGATTTCCAAAGAGAAGAGCAGCAGAACCAAGAGGATGGGCCGGCAGACACAGCCAGCGACGCAGCTGGACCTGGCTCCGACAAACGAGAAAGAAGTTGCGAACCGTGGATGGGTTTTGGTGGAAACCTGATGGAAGGTGCGAAGGTGAAGATCTCAAGGAAAAGAGTTGCACCCAAAATAACCATTAGCCTCTGCACGCTCCAATATTTAACCACACGCCCATAACCACCATCTCTGGAAGTGATGAACCTGGGGAACGCTGAGCAGGGTCTAAGCCAACGGGCAAAACGCCCGATGACTGCGTCCTGCCATGGTGGCCACCTCGCCACACAGCTCTCTAGCTCGGGAAGAGCCATTTCTTAAATCAACTGCATCGTGCTCGTCCTGCCTGGATGAAAATCAGCGTAATGATCGCAGCATAGTGCCAATCCAGCCAGGTCCTCCAGCTCTCCTGACAGCAGAGTGAGCACCAGCCTCGCAGGGCTTTCATGGTGTGTACAGACGGCGTGTTCACACTCCTGGCTGGTTCTTGAGCAGAACGAATGAGATCTTTGCCGTGTACTCAAGTACAGGAAAACAGAGTAGCACGGATGCCAAGATGCACCCTCAGCTGAAGATGCAAGAAGGTTACCTGTTAGTGCTGCTAGAGATACCTCCAGCTACTCTTCGAGTCTGAAATCAAACATAAAGGCATCAAATATGCCAGCAGAGTTCATAGAGCTGCTGATGCTTCGGCTGTAGCTTATTTTTCAATGGGAGATAGAAGGGGATTCTCCGATTTATCACAGGATAAATTTGTTGTAACCGACTGCACTAATACAATAGCACTGCCGACACATATTGAAACTTAATCCCTCTGAAGACACACGAGCTTCTTTTAAGTTTGAAACCTATACCCCTGAAAAACATCTTACTACTGCGTATTCAAGAATACGTTTCTCTTTAGCTGTTCTCATCCTTTTCACTATTTGTATTTTTTTTTAATGGAGCACTGATTTAAAATGGAACTGTAAATAAGCCATCATTCTTGATCATTCGCTGAGTATTTAACCACTGAAATTTTCTATAACCAGTTTTCATATACCCAGTTATGAAGTGTTCTTCTTGTGATGATGCAGACCGCAGTTTACATACATATTTAAAAACTCAGACACCATTTTACTACAAGGACAGAGTGGCGTTCCACCTCCAAATGTAGTTCCAGAGGTAAATCACATATCAGCATATCAGAAAATCAGAAGAAATGCAGCAGCACCTCATTGAGGAACAGAATTTGGAATGCTACAAAGAAAAGAGAATAACCTAAATATCTAAAAGCAACATCTCCACACAGCTTATATTTAAAACGCTAATCTGTAAATGGTCAAAGTTTTCTTTTAAAACTTAAAGGTGCATGGAAAATTAAAAATCAACCAAGGGATTTTTCTTTTTTCCCCTTTTCTGTAACGTACAGCATGCTTGTATCATGCTTCTTCACATTAGAAATTCAGGTCTTGTCCGTCCTAGGAGACTGCATGGTGGCTGGAGAACTGGAGTGAAATGATCACATCATCACAAGGAAAAAGAATGTGAAAACTGAGCAACTGAGTGCAAAACTGCTCTTTGAGTGGGGTTTTCATTGGTTTTAATTTATTAACCAATGGTGATCTTGTTCAGCTACTAAATAAGAGCAAGTCAGGTGAAAGATTTTCCTCTTTGTCTCAACAACCCTCTACAGTACAGGGTAAGAGATGAAAATGAACATGCTTTAACACACGCTGCTCTTCCGTGTGCGTGTTTGGGTGGGAACAGCCTAAACATTTTACAATCTTTAAGATCAAAAAAGCAGAGAAAATATTAACAGGAAACAAGTACTGCAAAACCAAAAACGTTTTTCCAAGTTGCCTTTATGCATCACAGGGCAACAGAAATCACAGCCTTTGTGGGGGGGGGGGAGGGGGGAAATTAAATTTTTTTCTGCTGGCTCTTTTTCAAGTCGTCTTTCATGTTTGAGATACAATCCTCCTGTAAGTTTTGATTGAGTGCCTTAAAAGAAGACCCTCATTTACCTATTATTTAATACTGATTTAAATTACTAGGTTTCTTAAGTTTCTGACCTCCTGTATTTTATGATGTATTTAAAACACTTTGACTCTTATGAACCATTTAATTAAATAGATAATAACTGCACATTTGTCCTACTTGCCATTCACCAAAGTTAAGTTTCAACATTACTTCTGAAACCATCCTGTACGCCTGTCATTCACCCGTTTTTCTTTCAAATTACTGGGCGGAAAAAATTGTCCTTGATTATTTCTATGATATTGATGATATCAACTCAAGGCATTGCAAAAATTGAGAAATAAATTTGCAATTTTTAAGTCTATGTTCGATCAAGTCTATACGGCCAGAAGAAGAAATCAGATTCTCAGATGATATAAATTGCTGTAATTGACTTCCCCAGAAGTGCAGCCCTTTAAGCCAGCTGAAGATCTGGTCCACAGACCATTAGGCATGGTTGATCAAACAAACCATTTAGAAACGTTGATCTCAATCTATGCCTTCTGCGCCAGACTACGTTACAGGGAACAGATTACAGTCATAAGGAAAGAAAGTTCTCTGAGCTGTATAACAAATGAGACAGAAAAATCTCCCTATTCAGCTCAATATTATACTGCTATTTTGGTTACAAGATTTATGGCATACTTGCTACCCAACTAAGGTAATTCGCAAAGTAGGCATCTACTCGGTTGTTTGGCTTCGTCGATAAAATGGAGTCTCTATCAGAATCAGATGCTTATTTTCCAGAATTAAAGAACCCATGTCATAGTTAAAACACTTTCATATGCTTAATGTACTTCCCGCAGTTGTGCTGGAAGGGGCCTTTAGGTCTGCATTATAATTGTCATGTTTTCTGGTTATATTTTAAAAAGTTAAAAAAAATAAATCCTTGCTGGACACAGCAGTGCCCATAACACGAACCTTTATTTGAAGACTAAATACATCTGTGACTTGAAACGAGAGTATTGATCATTAATGAACGGGAATGGTGATCAGAATATCATCTAATTAAAAGGTAGGCATGATGGGATATCCTGCTGGCTTTAAATGAGAAAATGCCATTCTGACTCACTTTGTGAACGCCCCTGGTTTGAAGCCGTGCCATTTGATCTAACAGCAGGTGTAATCCACAATAGGAGCAGAATACGTGCCAGCCAAAGACGACTGCCTTTTTGAGACTGACCTAGCAGGATCCTGGCGTAGGAGCATCAACGTTGGCTGCAAAGCGTCTGTGTGTGGGTCCCTGGTTTTGTTTTTAATAAACCTTTCGGCTAGGATTCCCATGGAAGGCACAAAATACCACGTACGTTGCTGCCTCGTGAACTGGTATAACAAAGGGGCGACAGGGGAATAACAGGGAGGGATTCTTTTCTTTTGACACACTTTGCTGATAAACCTGCCTAAAGAATTGACTTTGGTACTGACTCAGACAGTACGGCTCAATTCTTTTGAATTATCTCAAAAGCCTACACATTTGAGATCATTTTGGACCTTCTCCCACAACAACGAGACCCTAATGAGGGGCAAAAGGACACAATAAACTGTAAGAGTGTCTCAGAAATTCCATCTTTGGCTTAGACTGCCCCAGAAATGGGTCCTGCTTGAAATGTTAAAATCTTGATTATTAGTAAATAAAACAACTGAGCACACGGGGTTCCTACAAGCTCAAGCATGTGTGCACACATACGCATGCATGAGCACACATATGTAAAGGACTTCTGTTCAGCCTTTCACGGCAAATCAGCCGATGACAAATACTTTTAATCTATTTGGAAATGTGGTTTCATAGTTCAGTCCTTTGGGGCTTGAGAACTTTGCTCACCATGTCTCTGGGGCATTACACAGTAATCTCTGAAAAACTGCATGCTAGATTAGCTCTGAGGATCTTACTGATGATAAAAGGTACTGAGGATCTTTACGTTTATGAGGCTTGATGAAGACCAGTGCCTCCCAGTCACACATGGGAGGTCCGTCACCCTGCGAGGGGCCAGGAGCAGAAAGGAGACAGCAGTGGCATCAATCTTAAACTGCCAGAGTATCTCAAAGGCAGAACAATCCAAAACCGTGTCTTTTCATGGTAATATTCAAATAGCCCTCTTGGTTTCCATCACAAGGCAAGCTCTTATTTCCTACATCCCAACTCTACATTGCTGTCCCTCTCCTGGTATATTTGTAGCATATGTTACAATGAATGATACCAGCACGTAGGTAGCTCTAAGGACCCATCCCCATCAACATCCACACTTCCAGAGACTTCAGTCTCTCTCAGTTCCTCATTCATCCCCTCGCGTTACCCTTTGCTATTGCTGCTTCTCTCCATCCTCAGCCAGAAAAACTCCGTATGCCTTGCAGCACCTCTGCAGCCCTGGTGCTGCCCTATTGTAGGGCTGGTGACTGAAGACACAGGTTACAACATAAACTCTGGCAGAGGAACAGCTAACTAGTAGGTAGATGCAAGAGAAATGTTGCAGGTTCTCACAGTGCTTTTATGGTTTCTTCCAATTAAGACTATAAAATGCACAGAATTGCATAGCGTAAGTGTATTAAAACAGAAAGAACTTCTCCCCACTGAAAAGCTCTGATAAATAATGTAACTTAAGCGTAAAGGTCTTTTTCTTGCACGCCGACAAGTTATACTAGCTTTGTTGTAAATGGTCCCCACAGAAAAGTGACAATTTTGTTTTGTTGGTAAATGCCGCTATGATTAGTATTCTAAAGACCGTGCAATTTAACTATTAGACCACATCAATTAGAGACGGAGTACATGAGCTCTACCTTCTAACCAGTGCAATACTCCACCCAAGATGAAGTTTCCATAAATTTAATAGTACATTTACACACTATTCTATACATTAAAAGAGACTCCAAAAACTTCAGAAAAATGATGTTGTTCATTCAGTTTCTACTCGTGTTTCTACTGTCACACGCCACAGAAATGTTTTGGCAAATATGAGAGTATTTTACAAAGATGAATAAAAGCAATGAACTACAAAATGGTCTTGTTTATGAGAACATCAACACATTACCCTCATTCTTTTGGTCCAGGAAAGGCCACAGATTGATCAAGACCAAGAAAATGATCTTCACTTTGACAGAAAAGCAGATGTAGATGATTGGATATTTGAAATTTATTAGTATGTTTTTCCTAGATTAAAAAATAAACCTCACTACAGCAAAGTTTCTACATATTGCACCCCAGAATAAAAACCGCGATGGCTAGGAGAAGACAGACAAAGAAGAGAAGACTGATGATACAGCTGCTTGACGCACAGAAAATGAGTGAGCACCTGAATAGCACCATGTTGATTTATTATGCACATAGCCAGGACCCTAAGAGAGCACGCAGATATTACCTCCAGCGTGATTCATGAATAGGTTAAAGTCTGTTGTTAAAATTGTTTATGTATTTCACCTCTTTACAAGCAACTGGACAATGTACTGTTAAGAGGACAAAATTAGAAGTGCATGGTTTCTAGTCTAGGACAATTCTTGACGAGCATATTTAAACTTAACATGAAAGTGGATGCGATTTAAAAGAAGTCAGGGAATGAGACGACAATAGGAAAGGTTGTTATGGGAAGCCCCGAGGCACAGGAACAGCACTGCTTAGAAAGGATACAACCCCACCTTCCCGCTTAAGTATCACATACAAAAAGGAACACCAAAATTAACACGGGAAGAGCCATGACAGCAACCACTTCACATACAATTCCGTACGTATAGGCTACAAACCCCATGCATGCTAAACACCAAAATACGCAGGCAAGTTCAGTAAGACCAAACATTTCTTTCTGTCCACAGCGATTCTAACATTATTCTGAGCATTAGACCGTTCTGGTGAGGATGCTGATTATGGCTTTCCGCCAGTCGGAAGCTCCCGAAGAGGTGTGGTTTAAAGCCTGTTTACCAGCAATATAACTTACCACTCCCAAAATGTGTATGTTTTGTTTATTCACTCTGCGCCTTTACAGAAGTCGATATTCAAAGGTAAAAAATGCCAATGAATGGAGGGGGCTACATAGGACCCCAGCTTTCCGCACCTAGGCTTGCTTCCTGATCCTCAGTGGCTGCACACAGAAAATCAAGTTTAATTGTCAGTATCTAGTCATAGCATTGACACTATCACTGGAATTATAGATACCTAAAGGCTGCTGTTTTACGAAATAAAATCATTTACTGGCAGAACTTCAAGCACCAAGCAAATCTGACTTTAACCAATACATTTTCAGAGCAACAAAATTACATACACGAGCCCGTATTAAGATCTGCTTGCAGATACCCCGGTATCTCCTTATGCTGAGCGTTCATTTCAAAATAATTCCAAAGATTCCTTTTCAGCAGCTTTGCTCACCCTTTAGCTTCCCCCGGTCACTGCCACAGGTCCCGAGCGATGTGCCGACAGAGCCAGGACCGCATCCCCTACGCGCCCACGTGCAATGCACGGGTACCATGCATTACAGGGCAAACCCTGTGATTCTTGACATCTTAGCTGATATTTACATCTGTATTAATTTTATACCTTTAGAAATAAGGAAAGTGCAGCTCCTCACCTCTCTTATAGCCATCTTATAGACATATCTCTATAAGAGTTATATATAAGACTTATATATGTCTGCATTTCATAGACATATAAAAAAATGTACAGAATTATATTTATGGGTATACACTAATTCTCGATAACAAACTAACTGATTGTTCCCAATAATTTATTCTGTCATACAGCAGTAGTACTTTTACTCTTTGTAATAAATTTTATTCATCAGCAGTAATTCATACCACTCAGAAGAACGGGATTTAAAAAAAAAATAGTATTTAAACAATGTTGAGGATAACAACTAAAAGGTGCCCACAAGAGACAGATTTTGATGCCTGCTAAATATATTTACCTAAGCCAACAATGAAGTTTTATTTGGCAATTCTACGTTTTAAAGCTATCGGCTCAATTAGGCCAAAACGGAGGATACCGCTTATGACTGCAAGTCTCTGCCTGCATTCATTTATTGTTCAGTTCACAGTCTCTGAATACAACACAATCCTCCAACGGAGTCAGCTTTCATAATTCAGCAGTACAAAGTCTGCAAACACATGTAACCTAGATCCATATTTCACAGTGACAGCATATGATAGCAGAATGTGAAGTATTAATGCTAGTGTCACTACAGTCCTACACTCTACTGCACTTTAAGAGAAAGCAGCTGCTGAGATGAAATGTGTGCCAACTGTCTGAAGACAGAAACATAAGAAACATTCCTTCTGTTACAAAGGGAGAGACACACACAAACAGACTTTCTTTTAGACTCAACAAGCACAAAGTTTCTTACTTTCGCCTTTTACGTTTCTATTTCAAAAGCGCTCGCGCGCTGCGCGCGGGGGGAAGACGTGCCTGGGTGGAAGCCGCAGCCTCGTCGGCGGAGGAGCGCTGGAAGCAGAGGAGGGTTGGGTGAAGGTGATGCATGGGTATGGGAGACTGCTGGAGCGGTGCCACCAATCCGGCAGGGTTCTCCAAAATCAGTTATACCTACAGAAAAACCTAATTCCCACCAAATAGCTCATGAGAGATAAGATCACCCAGCACACTGGTAGGAGAAGCTTTAGGACTTTCCAGGAATACTACTGCCGCTTTTCAATAGCCGAAGCAGTGACATACTCTCCTGCCTGCAAACGTCTTCATCCTAACCCATCCTCGCGGAGCGTGCGGTAGGTACCTGCTACTGAGAGTTTTCTTGATTAGACTAAGGGACAGGCTGCAGAATTGTAACTTGGATTAACAAGGTGCGCTTGTGGCAGCTATTCTCTACGTAAAGAGGGGTGGAGAACCTGCTCTTCTTGATTTGTGCCTAGTCCTGGAGCAACCATAGCGAATGATCCACCCCGTACGGTATCGCCACCTTGGAAGCACAGCGCTACACTAAGAGTGTGACATAATCCGAAACGTTTGGCCGTAATTCACTGAAAAACTAGCACAACCTCATTGACCTCCTTATCACACAATTTATTGTGCATTTACAGACTGGACAATGAAATAGAGGAGGTAAGGTATTAATGGTGACACTATTTGGCAAGCTCATAGCACAGTTCATTCAAAAGGCAATTTTAAAATTGAATGAAGAGGTTTGACTAGGCAATAAAACCAGCCACAATGCCAGTGAGCAGTACTTAGGAGGAAAGCCTCTAATTATCCTATTTATAAATCAACAGCAATTTTACTGATGACTTCTTCTCAAACTTGATTAAAATAACTTCAAAAAATTAAAAAATAATCAGATCATATTTATTTTATTAAATTACAATTTAAAAGTATTATTGATTCTCTTCATAAATGAAAATGATAAAAACTTGAGGACAAGAATGAGACAACATTTTTTAAGAGAAACATTTGTACAATACTCTGCAACATAATTATAGTGCTGCCCTTGGGGAAGGGGATTTTATTTTATAATGAGAATGTTTACACTGTTATGGGGTTCAATCTATCTGGGAGGGAAGGTTAAACTTCTTTCCATTAAAGACAGCCTTATAATGAAAAGCTCTGAAAGGAGAATGGAGTCTAATATAGTAGATGTAATGGCCTATTAAATGATTCACACACACAAAATGAATCAAATTCATTGTATCTTACTGCTCTTTTATGACAAAATTGTTGAAAAAATAAAACTATTGTCAAGATAATTGCATATTACATATACTGTATTACTGTAACTACTATTCTTATTGGGTGACCCAGAGTCTACATTCTAGGTACATTAATAGGACATTACATTTTAAATACTTTATAGTATTGGAATGTTGCACAAAAATCCCACTTTCACTCTGAAGGCAAAAATCAATTTAGACTTAAAGTCATGCTGCAATTCGGCATCATTCTTTTTCAATTAAGTTTTTGCATACATTCTTTATGATGTCATTTCTACATTCCTGCAACAGATGTTTGTTTATATCCCAATTTACTAAAATGCTGCCGTACTAGTTCCTGCGATTTTGAACGTAACCTCTACAGCTAGCTTGTGCTTCCCAAACACAGTACAATAAATGTTTTCTTAAACTTGTCCCCTCGATCTACTGCTAAAAATCACCATCTCTGATCATTACACAGGAACGGACATTGTTCTTAAAGGAGCTTGAATGTATTTAAAAAAAAAAAAAAGAAGAAATTAAATGAAAGTCATGGTACATCTCTAAATAAATATATATATATATACATATATCAGCAGATCAAAAATTAGAAAAACTTTTGGTTCTGCACAAAGGATTGAAAATTGTGTTCCCTTTGTCAAGACCTGATTTTGCATGAGATCTACAATGCAATAATTTGGCCTACTCATAACCGCTCTGTAATCGTAATTACTGTTCAGTAAGGAGCTAGTCTTGCAAACATACATGCAGACTGAGAAAGCCTACACGGCTGTGGTTAGCCATCTATAGAACTGTCCCTACGTACTCAGGCACAGTTATATTTAACATCAGACACCTTGTATTATTAGCTTTTTGGGGTGCTGATGCTTCTTAATACTGACTGCATTATTTTCACGGGTTGGAAAGTCACAGGATGAGCCAGGTGCTGTCGCAATGCGAGCGAAAGTACTAGTCATAGGGGAATGAGAATATTTTAGAGTACTTTTATTGAATAAATGAAATACACAACCAGCAGTGGCCAGAGTAACTGCTTTTCCGGACTAATGGCCAAAGCCTGGGACACCACAAACGGTTAAAATTTCAGATTTCAAAAGGTACTAAGGTAAGTTTATAGAAGCCTTTCCACGTATATCAAGAACTTCAAAGCACCTAGCAACCTCAAATAATTTCAGCTAAGTTGTATAAAAAATAAGCCAGAATTTCTAAAGTCTCCTGATGGTATTTAGACTTCTCAAGGGAGTACAACCTTGCAGAATTAGGTCCTTATATTTTAATTAATAAAACCAAGGGCTAAAGGACTTAGTTAAGCATTTGAAGGCTCCCATGCTTTTTCTGAGCTTTAAGACCCTTTTTCAGTATTAAAAAGATTTCAACATCTTTGTTATTATTTATGATATAGGAGGGAAGGTATTATTTATGATAGAGGAGAGAAACACCAAAGCGTGAGTGGTGCGTGAGGAGCCACACCAAACACTGCTGCTTCCATCCAGCTTCTTGGGAGAACCTGCCCAGTGCGGGTGAAAAGCTCAACATTTCTCATCTGCAACCGGCTATAGAAACTGGCATAATTTGAACACATTCACCTCCTGGGCTACCTACGCTTGACGGGGGTTTTTTTAATATAATTTAAAACAAGTCTAAAATTTGACACTCTGTTTCACGGCATAAGACTATATCTTAAAGCTTTTAACACTGAAAATTGAGGCAAGAAAAATCAGTTCAAACATATTTTAATTACAGGAAGTAAGGTGGGGATTTTTACTTCTATGTTCCTCTTATGAGAATTCAAAGTAACAGAAATAATCCAAATCTTGTAATCTGAAGGGAGATTAGTTTCTCCTGCAGCCCATGCCCTCCTCCAGAAGGCAAATTCCTAAGCACCAGTCAATTGCTATTAAACACGATTGCAATAAAACAATTAATCATTCACGTCCCATTGAGGCATACAGTACAAGGTGAGAAGTTAGAAAAGGGTATCTATTATCAGAAAGAAGAAAAGCGGTGGAATAAATAGCAATTCATTTACCTTGCTTATAAAAGTAAGATACACTGTCAAGGATAAAGTTTGACCCATGAACAAGGCTCTTTTCTATTAAGATGAATAAAGTAACCACACACAAGTATGTGATACATAAGGAGATGGAGAAATTACCAACGTAGAAGGTAGCAAACAGAAATGAAAAATGGTATGGGTTATTGAGGCCAAAATTAGGTTATTTTCCAAAGGTGCAGCAGTAGAGACTAGAGTGGGAAGTCTGAAAGGCAGCTAAATACTTCGAGAACAGGCAATAGAGAAATTAGTCATTAAATAAATGGACTCCTAATTTACCAGTGAAGGAGCCACTCAGAGACAGTTTCTAGCAGCGATCAAAGGTAGAGAGGTAGATTTTCTTGAAAGGATGCTCTGAATAGTTTCATGTTGCAAGACTATAGGCCTTGCTCAACATTAACTACACTACTTGGAGTAAAATAATGCCCATAATATACATTATCCAGCAGATGCTTTTCAATTCAGTCATTTAGGACTGCGTGTATGTGGAATGAACATTCATTTAACAACCACTAACAGCGAAGGTTCATCAAATCAGCCATTTATTTTCTCCTTCCCCTGGTATCTGTTTCCAGAACCTGCCTTCTCCTCTCTTTATTAAGACTAGATTACCCATCCTTCAGGCATCATTATTACTGCACTGGAATAATACTGACACACCATGCTTTTTTAATGGTTGCCCATAGCTATGTACCATATAGGAGGATGAGCTGCACGTCCTCCCCAGTCATCGCGTTTGAGTATCTGTACTTACCTAACAACTGCTCCGTGGACAGTTGGATTTTCTAGATGAAGAGGAGTATGGCTCCAACTCCCCCATGAAAAGGTTAAAAAAGAGAGAAAAGCAAATAACAGAGCTTGGACCTCTGAAGACAATAAAGTGCTCAAGTCCAATTTCATATATCCAAACAAAGCATCTTCATCATTGCGAGGCATCCTCCTAGTTAACATTCCCTTTTGAAATTTCAAGTCCTAGTAAAATGCTTTCCAAACTCCATTTTCCTCAAGAAAAGTCCATTTGTTTTCTTTATAGTAGGTCTTTTAAAAGGGAGTCATAACTGATGGATTACAACATGTTTCTACCTTTTCAATCTGAATTTCATAAGAATAAAATAAACCACAAATGAAAGTGCTTGTACCAGGCACGTTGAACCTTTCTTCTTCTATTAGCATATCAGCCTGCAATCATAACTAGATCAATAGCGAAGATATCTGCTTAAAAGAGCACCATGCTTTCTTTTGTCAGAAATTCATTACTTTTTATTAGGGTCATTGCTTGAAAACTTCAAAACACCATATGGACCTAATTGTGGTTTATTTTGGCAAAAAGGAAGACACTGTAGAACAATTGAGGCATTACATTCTACAATTCCATTACTTTCATCCCTCTCCGTTTTATTACTGTGTCATTAAAGGCAACTTGAGTGAGCGAAGAATTATAGTGTCATGTGTACGGGCTAGTAGATTAATAACAAAACACACTCAAGTTTAAAGGTATCTAACAGCTGTTTTCATTATTTTGTGTAAATACGCTTGAAGCATATCTATCTGATTAGTGGATAGAGTGCTCTTCTCTGTCACATGCCATGGGCACTGCTATGTGCAAGTAATCAAAGTGCTCAGAAAATGAGTTTACATTGTTCACTGCTGAAATACACAAATGTCAGAAAGTGACTGCGCATCAAAGCTTAGGCAAATCATCTGCTGCAAACAAACAGACTCCAATGCACATTCCGGCTTTAAACATTCCTCTGCAGCACAATGACTGAACAGGACTTATTGCTAGCCCAAACGAAGGGACGCTCGCAGAATAATAAGTCGCTAACGTATAGACGCGCCGACAAGTTCAGCACCGACTACCTCTGAAAAGAGCTCTGCTGCTTTCAGAACCAAAGACAGACCGTTTCAATGTCAGAAACACCGGGCAACTTTACAGATATCATACAAGGTTTCACTAGCAAAGAAAAAAAAAGATCTTTTGTTAACCTGCTATTGCTTCCTTTTTATTATTTTAAAATATTTTTAATTATTATTTTAAAAATTTCTTTGTGACTAGGTTACCAGGAATCCTGACAGAACATCCCTCCTTTTATTGGCAACAAAAGGAAGACAGTTTAGGTGCCCGAAAAGGGTCAAATCCTCTCTTTTCCCTACATAGTCACATAATTCAAGATCAGTAATTCAAAATCAGATGGCAGATAACATAAGTGAACTCCGAAACCAAAAGACCTGCGATGAAGTTTGATGAAGGACAGATAGAATTTCAGTCACTGAAAGGAATTACTGCATAAAAAGTTCTTCTTTCTGTGATTCATTTGCTCCCAGCGCAGATTGAGGCAATTTTGGTATTAACCTACTCTACACAAGGATGAATATGAGCCATACAGACTCATCAAAATAAGAAAGTTAAAATAAACTCATTCTGACTCCAGTGAGCTCAACAGAAGAATTTTATCCAAATGCTTCAGTGAGCAAAAGTAAACTGAGGCAAAATCGAGAAGGATACTTACAAAGCCACGACGCTCAAACATTTTTGCCTGAAGACGGTTCTTGCTGAAGCACATCTCACCTAATACTTTCCCCGAGCACTGCGGTTGTCAGCCCTTGGTACCGCTTCGGTTTGTGTTGCCTGCTGAGGGATGCTCAGCCTACCACAAAACAACAAAGTCCAAGACCGGTGCCCCAAGAACTCCAGTGTGTCAACGGAAGAGGAGAGGAGGGACCAAACGCACTGGCCGGGACTAGCACTTATGTCCAGATGATCCCAGTGTACAGAGAGAGGCAAAAACATTCCCCTCATTTTTTTTTTTTTTTATTTCCCTTCCCATCATGGTCATGGTGAATCCGGCTAATGAAAATTCCTCCTGATCCCAAATACGGTGAGAGGGTGAACGTATGAGCAAGACATACCTTGCAGGACGCTGCTCATTCATGCAACTCCTGATTAATGAAATACAAGAAAACCACCGTGCACAGTACACAGAACAGACTGGTTTTCCGTTGTGTCTTTTACAGACGCTGGAAATACATGATGTCCTTCGTGGACTAGTTCAGGTCTCAAGACTATGGTCTCCAGATTGAAGTCAGTATGTGACCATCCCCTAGTCCAACTCTTTTCATCTTCATTTTGGGGATACCATTATAGCAAACATCTGCAACTGCATGGCCCTACTCCTATATTGTTTAACCAACCATTCTGTGAATTTATCAAATTCCTCCTACGTTTCAATAGTGTTTCAACAGTCATTTCAAAACTAAATGCCTGTCAGGAAAAAAAATAAAACCAAAACCAAACAAAAAAACCCAAAACACAAAACCCAAAACAACCAACCTCCCTACACACCCTTTTTTTCATTTCCAGTCTGAGTCATTTAATAATGACCAATTTATACCTAGTGGATGTTGTAAGGATTATCCTGGAACTTAAATAATTCCTCCTCTTTCATGGCATTTATCCTCTGACTGTATTTATAAAGATTAACATATATCCCCTTCTCAACCTTTATTTTGCTAGGACAAGTGAACCATACTCTTTTAATCTGCTCTCATAATACAGATTCTCCTAATCATCCTAGCAGCAATTCTCTGTACCTGTTTCACAGTTTAAATTAATCTTTCTTGAACATGGGTTACCAGAACAACATACAATTTTCCAGTGCTTTACATAGACACACCAATCTGTATCTTTAAAAAATACCTTTTCTATTGCGTATGAGAATCACATAAGCTTTTTTTATTTAGTCTGGTGCAGCTATATTGCTGCTTGCTGCATCTCCAGCAGCAAGCGGTCTACATATCGGCATGTTCTTTACATTCTGTATTTACCTGCATAGCCATATAGACTGGGTCATCATTTAGCACACACAGGTGACCAAGGGAAGGAAGATCTGCTTGCTTCCCTATTTAACGTCTATGAGAACCATCAGCTGGAGATGAAAAATGCTTAGAGGGTTTAAGGGAGAACACGGCTGTGAATAGTTTTGGGGTTTTTTTGAGAGGCAAAGTCATGGAAATGAAGACACATAACCCCATCGAAGAGCATCCATGATGAGTATTCTGGCAGAGAGGGCGGACCATACCTAAAATCAAATCCATCCTGGAGAAATTAAATCAAGAGTCTCTTCAACTGGCGCAGAACCAGCACTAAGACACCTGTGGTTTCTAGACGGAAAGAGCTGACAAGGGAGGACAAGTGGAAAGATGAGGGCTCTGGCACGACGGTAAGACATTACACACCGTTAGTCCCACAGCTAGTTGGGCATTAACAAAAATAGAGACAACGTGGTCTGCTGAGGAGTCCCAGGATAATAAGGGGGGCAGGAAATACATAAGGTAGGCCAAAGACGGACAAGGTCTTTAGTTTTCTGCAAGCCTGACCTGAGCACTACTTAGGAGCCATCTTACAAGATAAACGGCACGGATTCCTCATAAAGAGGAATCCGCTCTAAAATTAATCACAGGTTGGCTGATCCAACTTAATATCCAATTCATTCTTCCTGGCTATCGTTAGTGCCTATAACATTGCTTGAAAAACAGACCGAAAATAATATCATCTTGTTATACAATATCCAAACCCCCTTTGCTGTGAATACGGATTTCTCCACACGCAAAATGCCCTATCGCTAAAAAAGGCGATACAACGTAAAGATCTTTTCTCATACATACTTGAGGAAAAGAAGCTGGGAAAGCATTACTGGCCTTGGATCTCCCATAGCTCTACAACCAGCATCCCTGCTACTTGGTGCTCGTAAGCCCAAAACCCTGATGAAGCCTCATTACTATTTAGACACGCATCTTTTCAACAGTAAAGCTGAACAGCCTCCTACCTTAAAAAGCACTTCTGGTACGTTTACGTTGGGATTTTCATATTTTTAAATGTATGCTATTTGAATTATTTAAAGGGAAGAAGAGGAGGATTATTTCATCTGGGAGTCACAACTGAGCAGGGGGAATGTCCAAAATATAAAATATTAAATATTCCTAGTTGCAAATGCAAAAGCAAAAAAAGAAAAAACCTAAACAGATTAAAATACTCCTTGCACAACAAAGAAATTATCTGTGATTTGGCAAAATTAAAAATCATGTAACTTCATCCCATTTGGTTATGTATAAATAAAACATCTGTATTAAATTGTTCTTACACATTACATAAAGGTCATCTCCATAGGACCGGAGAGCTATGTTTCAAGTTTCCTCTTCAAACTTAAAACTGCAATTTTAGATATTCCATCGCGTAATTTTGTCCTCTTATTCTTTATTCTCTGAAATTCCTATAGAACATCTTAGTATGTTCTCCACTGACGCTTCCAGCTAACGCTACCTCTGACTTTCACTGGAAGTGGTTGTCTGCAATCTAGCACGCAGCAGCGCTCGAAGCAGATCCAACCCGCTTAAAGATTGAGTTTCACATTTAATAACAATTTGCAAGGCTATCTATTCCACCGCTCTTTTAGAAGGCCCTGCTTTTGGGGGGTTTGGTTGTTTGGGGTTTTTTTCCCCTCAGACTAATACTGCGTTTGAGATGAAGCATGGCTTTTTCTAAAGGTACTGCATTCCCCCACGACCAGTAACACAGATTCCTTCGTTCTCCTAAGCACGATTTCTGGAAACATTTTGTATTCTCAGTGAAGAATCTCTGAAAACTCAGCTATCCCTTCCTAGTCCTTATCTTTTCTGCAATTTTTAGCACATCACCTACCTTCTTTTCCATTATGTTACAACAACGAATGCCCGGAATATTTAAGCAATAAGGTTCTGTCACTGCCTCATGTAGCAACTAAGAAATAGTATGCTCAACGCGACTGCTTCCCTCTCTGTTACAATCCTGTAAGCATGAAATCACTTTAAAGAAAAACAAAAAATCCACCTCCGCTTCTATGTAATATTCATGCATTTTGTCATAAAAAATATGGAATTGTTCAAACGTTGAAGGGCAGTTATTTTGAAATGCAAAATTCAGCAGAGACAGCCTTGTCTATAAAAACCATCTTTCACACAGGCGGAGGATTTAAGTCTGTACCTTCGTAGGGATTGGAACTGAATTGGACGCAGCTACGCCCCCCGATCCCCAGCGTTTAGTTTCGCGTGCCACCTCCTTCCACCCGTGTTAACGCCGTACTCGCAGCGAGCGCCAAGCGTCCTCATCTCCCAATGGCTGCAGTGAAAATGAGGGTATTTACCACTTTGTAGGATCCTACCATTTAATCAATAGCCTTTTTCCACTTTGAATAGAAGAAAAAAAACCCAACAAACCAAACAACTTCAAGTCTGCCATGACAACTTTAACCAATTATATTTAAACTTCACTGATTCTTATTACAAGGGTTTGATGCAAACTCTGAAAGTATTTCATGTCTGAATCCTGTATGGGGATGATATTTAACCCGATGCCAGACTTAAGGACACAGATTCTGGCGTGAAAGGAAAAGAGAAAGAACGGATGGAGAACGGAGGTAGGAAGGTGGAGAAAGCCCAAAGCAGGGCTTGCGCTTATTATGCTTTACAAAAGGCTTGTATTTATTATGCTTTCTTTTTTATATCATATCAAATCGATGGCAACTTTTGATACTGTGGAAATGAAAGTAAAAATATACGATTGTGTCTATTCCGAGTAAGTATAGCCAAATTCCTGTATTACAGACAGGCTATTCCCAGAAGAATTAAAACCACCATCCATACCAGTTGCTGATGAAGGTGTCATTTTCGTCTCTTCTCCCGTGACATCCCTCAACTTCAAATGCCCACATATATTACAGCAAGGCAGTCTATTCTCTTTACAAGTTGCAGAGAAATTATTATGCATGGAAGTGCATAATAATCCAGGCCAGTCGTGACTCTACCACTGACTGCCCGCATGAATATGCACGAATCAATTAAACCTCTGAATGCATCTATTTCCTTCTCGAGCAGTAACGATAATAATAATAATAGCTGCCCATTGTATAGCGCACTGCATGTAATATTTTTCATACGAAATATTAAATGAAATGTGCTATTAATTATTAGAATGTGGTTTGGTTTTGGAAGCCAAGTACCAGCATGTCTCAACTTTGTATTCAAAGTGACACAACTTGAATATTTCTGCAAAACTGACTGTGGGAAAGTGCTTACAAGTATTACAGCAAATCCTACTTAAAAATCAAATGGTATTTAAATCAGTATGAGAACTTTTAGATCGTACCAGCTATACTGCAGAGAAATTTGCAGCTAAGGGGTTAATCAGATTAGATGGGAGTGGTTATAGGCTCCGTGCCACAGGTTTTGCCCTTTGTGGCTTCTCACATCCCAGACTTGGAAAATATGAGCTGTGATACTGAGAAAGGTAAGAAGCCAGCACAGCCCCATAGTGATAAATGAGTTTGCATCATCTGTCATTAGAACTTCCTGCCAACAGGGTCATTCCCTATTAAATTACCACTTGTCAATGTTTAAAATACTGATTGATAAATGACTGTGCCAAAACTGATAACACAACAGCTTTTATTTTCTAATATTCTTGGTTACCACATTCTGCTACTTCAAGATACAGATATAGTAGGTTTTTTCAAGTACTTTAGTGAAAGACAATTTAATCTAATACAAAACTAACAGGTACTGTATAATGATTGGTCCTGATACACATTACATACTATTCTTCTTGCCAAAATAAACCTACTGGCGATTTAGAGATATGGGTAGATCCAAGTTTCACATTTCATCAAATGCTAGTAATCTGTTTTATCAATATAAACTGCATTTTAATGAAAAAATTCTTTTCTTCAGTACACTTCACTTTTAATGCCCCAGAGTATAATAATTCGTTCATGCTGTAGAACAAGAATGTTTTACAAGACCTTAACTCTCCAGAGAAATTTCTCTGTAAATACAAAATGCAAGTTTTATGGGAATGTGTTGTATGCAACATGAGCAGTACCCAACATAATAAAAAACTAGGTTGCACAGAGAATTCCGCTTAAGTATCCTTGTGAGCTATTGCGAGACTAAATGGTTATTATGATAGCGTTTAGAGGAATACCTATACGACAGATAAAAGAGAGTCAGTAAAACTATTTTTGTCCTTGAATAGATAAAAAAGAAATTACTTTTCAGAAAGTTTTGCAAAACAAATACGTCCCAGGAGGCTGCTCAGCCAGGCCCTCCTCTAGGAGGGCACTCTCAGTCTGCTGCTGCTGGAGAGTTCTGGGGATATTTTGGGGATAAAACAGGCGTGTTCTGCCGGCAAGACCAGGCTGGGGCAACAGCTACTCCTCCGCGATCGAGAGAGAGAATGGAAACTCCTGCACCATCCCCCACCTCCCCAACGGCACGCAATGCACGCGTGGAAGGCAGCACCACGGAACACGGATGCTTGAGGCACCCTTCGTTCAACCACCCAACCCCTCGCCGTAGGTGCGGCTATCAGCACTTAGCACTTATCCCAGAGACGCATAAGGTCACCGACCCGCTGCCAAAGGCTCCGCAACCGAAAGACTCCATTTTATGCCCCTTTTAAGCCAGTACTGCACTTTGCTCCCAATAGGTGCCGTGTCCCAGATCTGGAGAGCGTCCCTCCTGCTTGTTGCGTAACTCTTAGCGTGCCGACACCGACCCCCAAAACCTGCTTGCGGCAGGTGAGGAGGAAAGACATTCGGGGGAGAGTAATTTCCATCACCCAGTTCTTCAGCAGCAAGCCCCAAGGTAGGAGCAGTCTATTGGCATTTTCTAATTATGCTAACTACCCATAAACCGCGGTGGAGGGAGGCTATGCCTACCAGAGAGAGCACGGCACACCACGGAGATGCCTGAGCCACCACCAAAGGCAGTAGCTACCCTCAGTACCAGAATCACTATCATTAGCATAGCACTCCACCTAAGCTAATATATGCTCTTTCACTGGGAGGCTAATTAGCCAAAAAACTGCTCTTCTAAGGTATACTGCTTCCCACACGCAAGACAGTTCACTCGAGCTCACTTGGGTACCACTGCTGAGCATCTCTCTGTGCAAGGCAGACGCGTCCCCAGTGCCCATCTATAGCTTTGGGCTCTTGTGGATTCAAGTCTCTCTGTATTGACATCTGACATCTGTATTTTTCCAGCACAGCAAAGCTATTGTATAGCGTTAGGATTACAGAGGAAGGGGGAGCCTCTTAGTTATCCAAACAGAGGTCTGAAGTTCAGCCCTGCAAGCCTGGTCCAAGGGACACAATTTTTTTTTTTAATTATTTATTTCTCCCAAACGTGACAGTCACATTTCTGCACAAGAGAGACTGTCAGCATCTTTTAAACACTTCTGCTTTAGTCAGGAACTCCCTTGACTGGCCCTAAAGTACTCTCTAAATTGGCAAATTCTGCCTCTCACACTATAACTAAAAAAATATAAAATCAAATGGTTGAAAATGTCCTGTTAACTGTACTTAAGTTATAAAAGCAAATGAAGAAACAACAGTCTAAGATCTTTAATTCTACTTCAAAATGTGTAATGCAGAAAGTTGTTACTACTACAAAATGTGTAACAAGATACTTGCTAACAAGGTCCACTTAAAAGAAGCTATTTTTATTTTCTGCTGTAATCCTCATCCTCTCATGTTTCTTTTATATTATTCCACCTTAGTTGGATGTGCATTTTGAGCTCTTAGGAACGTTACTTCATTCTTGCTTATAAAAACATCTTCCTTTTCTACCACATCGTGATAATAACAAAGATACACTACAATCAGAGGAATAGTAATAATAACCAAAATCTACATGACGATTTTCATGGAAATGAATTCCAGGGAGTACCTAACCTGACCCCACTTCGCCGACTGCCACAGACAGTATGGATGCAGATGGGCCAAGAGAATTCATACAAAATATCAACACAGACCTTCCAGAGGTGTTCCAGCGGGGTCTGCTGGCATAGGGAGATGCCAGTACCAAAGACAACGTCAGCAGAAAGGGGATTTTCTTCCTGGACCGTAGTGTTCCAAAAGTGGAAACAGATTATATCAAAATAGACTCTACTGATTGTATAGAAAAAAGAAAAAAAAAAAAAAACACAACACATTTAGGGGTTTATTTACACTACAATAGAAAATATACTGAAATTAAGCCACTGACAGTAAATAGAAGTGTGAATTACAATGTATTTAATTCACTGTGTTATAAAACCCCAGCCTGATACGCTGCACATAGGACACATAAGAGCAGCTCCTGGTCCTCATCCCTTGCAATACCTACGCACTATGAAGTGACAGCCTTAACTTGGAGGGGTTTTTTGTCTCCAAGCTTAGAAGTACTCCGATATTTATTTCTACACAATATACTTCATCAGAATGTATGAAGAGGAGAACTGAAAGTCAGAAATTATAGAGGATGAATATACACGGAGTAGCTGTGGCACCACCGGCTGCGATATGGAAGCTAGTCGTCGTCAGAACCAGAAAACAGGAGGATTAGGTCAGTAAATTTCTTATTCTGCTAAATCCTCAAATCCTTTCATCTCTTCTCCTCGTCACATAAGGACCACAGTCTGGTTGTTTGCTCTGGGAACGCCAATACGCGTCCTTACGACAAATATTTATTAAAAAGAGGAATCTTTATAAAAAAGCATCGATAACTTCTTCTCACAAGTAGAAAAGCAGCGATTAGATGCCCATCTGAAATACGTAAATACACATTACACATATGTATAATGGTACCTCTAATAGTATTCACAAGTATTTCCCAGAGTATCCTTCATCATTATACCTTCGCTCTTAAGTGATCATTTACTACGCTGCTTGTGCTAGTTTGTGTACATCATCTACAGTAATTACATTAAAAGGTAAATACGTTACAGGATTAACTCATATGACATGCTCTTTTATTACACTGGTTTTGATCAAGGGTCAGATATATTTTATTTTGCCCTCTGATTGCAATATTAATCTAAAATAATCTTAAAAAGATCACCATCACATGCGTGAGGATGATTTCTTAGATCAACTCTCTCCCAAAGCCAAAGGAAGATTATGTTTAAGACACAAACACACCCTGAGACGTTCACATGCAAAATAAAAGAGGTCAAAGTAAAGGGAAAAAAAAAAAAAATCACCCTGGTTATTTTGCCTTCAGAATTTTTAAATATTTTCCCAACATCTCAGCAAAATTATGCATTTTAAAAAGACTGCAGGCACTGAAATGATTGTCAGTCATGCAAATAATCACTTACTTACACTGTATGAGTTTGGTTTGGATAAAGCAAATTACCATTTGAAAATAACTTGAAAAACACTCTGGGCTAAGAGCTTACTTTATAAATTTTAGCTTGGCCACAATTTTTCTTAACCTTTTTCTCCTCAATCTCCATTCAGTCACTATACTAATACAGTCAAAATCAAAAAAAAGCATTCAATTGCCACAGGTGCGCATGCAACATTATTTAAAACATGATCTCGTAAAGAAATAGTAAATACTGGCTGGAGCTGAAAGTCAAAACCCAAAGAACTTCAGAGTTATGCAGTCCTTTCTGCTGCTTTTTCTTCCTGTCATGATATTGGGCTTTGTCTACAAAAAAAATCTCAGAACTCACATCTAGAGTTAATTGTTGAACAAAATATATATCAGAAATACTAGAGCTGATATCAATCTGTGTTTCTAATTACTCTGCTGAGAAAGTCGTACAGTCACACAGTTGTTTATGAACATCTTCATTTTGTCCGTCGCTGCTGAAAATAGCTTTTCGATATAATTTCAAGTGCAACTACCACAATAAGGACGTGAAAGCTGTCCTGCTTTGTGAGATGAGATTTAATACAAGAGCAGGACATTAAGAAGAGCACACAGCAAGACGGGATCTTCCCACTTGACCAGTAATCTACTGATTTTACCCACCTAATCACCTTCTGCTTTGGACAAACGATCACCGTGCGTATGACTTCAGGCTAATTTGTCAGGTCTCGTTTGATCCCACCTGCCAGGGCTGACAAGTCCAAAAGAGCCGATTCAATACATGAGACAGGGTTACCACAACTTCATCTCCAAAACTAGGCTTGGCCCACGTGACTCCCGAGGGCATGCCAAAAACCACGAGACCCTTTTAAAATGGCTCGATATCAAATATGCTAAGCATCCACAGCATTCCCTCGCTCCTGAAAAACACGGTCCCTACAAAGCAATGGTAGATCCTTAAAGATATATAGGTACTGATCTCCACTGCCATCCAGGCAGCCACGTCCCTAAGGAACGTTGGAGGATTTTTAACCCACTTGCCAACGACACAGGTTTAAAGACTTAACTTTAGCCATTGATTTCTAAACGATTTGCATCACTGCTTTAGAATATAAAGTTTTCCAACTTACTGAAATGCAAACCTGGCAGCACGATCATCAATAGAGTGCACGACCTGAGCTCCTGTACTAAAAATCTCTCTACCCCAAAACTACCACAAATGTATATTTAGTCTTTGAAATAACTGTAAGTACAAGCTGGTCAGGGACAAAGATCTCAAGCGTGACCAGAACTTATTATCAGATCAAAAGCCAGACTCCTGCAGAGCCATTACAGTGCTTCCCATCCTTATTTCAGCAAAAAAAATGTGCCCAGCATCGTGTTGGTTTTAAGAGTATAATCAAATTGCAGAATCATACTCTATTTAGTACTGGTCCCATTGAAGCCAAGTTCCTGTTCGGTGGGAGGAGAGTCCCTTATAACAGGAAAAACAATTGTGCCAGGTTTAATCAAAAGTGAAAAGGATCTAGCGAATGTTCCCTTTGAGCCACATAACCCACCGCTAATTTCAAGACGGGCTCCGAAACGAGGGTAATAAAAAACGTCCTTCAGAGTAACCGAGGAAGACTGCAGAGTAACTCCGGCTGCAGCTAACGCCAACATCTGCAAGCCTGCTCCCTGCTACCGGGATGCTTCTCGCCTACCTGGAAAGCAATAAAAGAGGTAGGGGAGGGAGGAGGGAATAAAATCCCACCGCAACACACCAAGGGAAATACAGCTTCTTGACTACAGGCTTATCGCTTTGGCTGTTCTCTAGCATTTCGTTCTCCTCCTTGACCTCCCCTGTACAAATATATACAGAGCTGAGGAGCAGGCAACTCCTTAAAGACCGAAACAAGTGGGAAATGTCTAAAACACGCGGGAAACGGCTCGCCCCGAACGATGCGAGTTTGTATGACACGCACTAAGGACAGGCTCAGCAGATCAGGCGCTGCCGGAACAGCCTCTGATTATTGAAATACGTTTATCAATTAGGAGATTTTGCATATTATCAAACTCTTTCATTAATGCTGCTTTAGCTGATTAGTTAGAACGTCACCATAAATAGAGAGTTTTGACAGACTGGAGGCAATTTATGACGTGGAAAATGTACTGACCTGCTCACATCAGGAAACCTGACTGGAAAATAAAGAACTTGGCACTTCGGTCTGATTATTTTTTCCAAATCCTTAGGTCTGTGGTCAGGAATCAGCTTCATAAATTTTCCAATGGATGTAAGAAACGATTCCATATTAAAAGCAGAGTTGAACACCACAACATCAGCAACCAAACTGTAAAAAGAGGTTAAGATTAATGAATGTACTGCTGCTGCAAATGGAACAGAATTATTTTAAATGCAATGGAAATAGGACACATATTCTCATAAACAAACAAGAGGTCCAAGTGGAATGCTAATTAAAATCAGCTTCTTCACGTGAATGAGGAGTAGCATACGTACCTTAATTAGAAATGTCTTGATTTCTGTATATGCACTCTGAAATATTTTTAAACTTTTTTTTTAATTAAGTAGTAAATTATTATTATTAATCTAAAGGAGCGCATCCTATTCGATCTGTGGATCACTTTTTATTCATAAAATGGTAAGAATAATATTACTTCCATTATCTCTTAAAAGCATTATAAACAGGTAAGGCCCACTGTAATATGACTTTTATAGAATTAAACTTGGAAGAAAATGAAAATTCCTTAGAAATAATCCTTCACACTGAAGGACAACTTACCTCTGGTTAACCTACGTTCGACTGACCAAGTATGTCAGGTAGCAGGATACTAGAGAAACAGAATGTTATTTTAACCTATGCATACATAATCCTCATTAAAAGTATATTCACTAAATATAGATATATATATATAGAGAGAGAGATATATTAAAAAAATACACACAGCACACAGTACCAAAAAAAGTTTGAAAAAATTTGGCATATTAATGCAACGTTTTGTTCTTTACTGCCGTGTTTTAAAATCAACCGGCTCAATATTTTTACGATGCAGTTAAATGATAATGTAGGTATTATTTCTCTGCTTAGGGTCAGCCTGGAGGAAACGAGAAGCTATCAAAAAGCCTGAACTATCTGGAAGTTTAACCTGGAAGTGCTGACACAATCTTAGCTACACTGGCAAACACGCAACGCTAACGGAGGTGAGAAATGCTTTATAGCCGGCTGCTTTTCTCAATATGTTATATATTGTAATACAGACCTATGGGTCATAAGATACATTGAGGACACGCGTTCATAAGTCACCGGGCTGGTGAAAAGTATATTTGAGGTGAGAGGCTGTCATTCATCCTCACTGCATCTCACTGCTGCCTGGTCAAGAAAGAGAACTGACACTGCTCACCAAAGCAGCAGGAGTCAGCAGAAAAAGCAAAGAAAAACCCAACCATTAGAGAGAGAGAGATAATCCTTTTCAAGCAGGCTGCAGGGGCTGAAATGCTTTCTGGAACCCCACTCTCTTCCTCACCTATGGTTTTAAACCCGTTGGTCTCCTCGTTTTTGTACAAACGACCCAGCCATCTTTTCTGCACTGATTTAATGATGGCGTGATGTCACCTCTGCCCATCTTCTTCCTCGAGGTTCTGCATATCACTGGCAAATTAGAAAGATCCCGTCACCACCACTGCCTGAGCAGCTAAAAGGAATCTCAGCCACCATTGAAAAGTGTGATTTTATTACACAAACTCTGTGGAAACACTAGGAATGAAAAAAACCAAACAACAAAAAAAAAACAACCCACTTCTTTCCGAATTATCCAAAGCACCAACCTGGCGATTCAAAGTGCTCCAGTTTTCATCATCTCCAAAATCTCTATGCAAAACTGGAAAGATACATTTTCACATTTCTAGCATTTCTCACAGATTTGGAAGATGGGAAGATGGCATGTCTTTGCAGAAGACCACTAGGTAGTTACGGACAGTACAGAGGAGATGGCTTCTATCGACTGGTAAAAACGGGGTTTCTGCAGCAACAGAAACGGAAGATGAATATTATACAATTACATGGAGAAGCTACTGGAGGCTGAAGGAGACAGAATGGAACATCTACAGAAGTCTTTTTTTTCCCCCTAACAAAAGATGATACTTTTACTATCTTAAAAATGCATATTTTGAGGATAAATGTTTGTCAGCTTACAATAGACATGTGAAAAGCAACTGCCATAATAAAGCAAAATATATATAAAAAAAAAATATTCCTTGCCCCAGTGCCAAAAAAATGTATCTCTTTGTATAACATCTGAAAATGGCTGCTTCTGTTTTCAAGAGATCTTTCACTATACTTTCCCATCTTTACTGCTCAGTAAGGGAAACATGTTGCAGATGCAGCGGCAGAAGCAGCTACAGAATGGCCGGAGTATACACAGATCATTATCTGAGAAATTTCAATACCAACTGGCTTGTATTATAAAGATGCAGAAGCTTCACTTGTACCTTAAAATGCTCAATCCCTATTCCTAATAATTCTCCTACTAACAGACAGGTGAGAAAGACCATGGAAATGAATTTATTTCAGTTCAAAGCAACTGAGTTTTGCTGTTTCACTTAGGTCTGTACAGTGCCTAACCACAAAGCTTTTCAGCGTTGCTGTTATTAACTTCTTTCATTAACTCAGATTCGAGAAATACATTTGTTTTTAGCAACAATAAAGGACCGCAGCCTTTAAAACGTCTGGGTATTTTAGCACTGCACAATTTCTGAATACTAGATGGAAGAAATATAAGGATTTATCTGGTATGTTTACTGCCCTCTCTTCACAAGAAAAGTGCTGCAGTACATTTTAATTTCTGTTTATTTCCCTAAAACCCTCTACATAATTTCAGTTGGATGCAGTAAAAGCTACGGCCAAGCAAGAGCTGATTAGCTGCAGCTTTGCGAAGCATCCGTGAAACAAAGCATCTCGCTTACGGCCAAGACACAGGTCAAAATCCGCACCACTAACGGGTGTGCCACGGCAGCCCAACGTAGCACCGGTGGACTTTATGCAATAAATTGAGATGAATTTGTACAGGGGATTATTTCTGCCACAGCACTTTTATCAACCTCTCTTCAGGACTCTGCTGGTACCTTGCTTTTCTACAGGGTCATCGTTTATACACAGGAGGACTCCTCGGGCTTAGCATGCTGCGGGGTTGTAGACAGAAGGACACCTTAAATAACACGGAGCGGTGCGAGAAACACCTACCATGAAAGAACCTGGTTGTATCCATACTGAAAATCCCTTTCCTGGCATCTCCGCACAGGATACGCCAACTGATTCTCATGGAAGTAGAGGACCTTTTTCAATTTGCCAAGGTCAGGGCGGAGGGCAGCGAGTTCAGCCAGGTTAAGCACCGAGCTTGCAAAGAGGATCCTGGAAAACAAGGAGAGCAGTGTTTACTGTCTGCGAGCACGCTCGCAGGGGTCACCCCTTCCCCTTCTCTCCCCCTCCACCCCCAAGAAAAACATAACCCCTATAGGGACACATCAATAGCTAAGCCTTAATACCATGTAGCAGCATTCGAAGTTTTGATCTCTTAAAAAGCAGCTGCTAAGAACCCAACTAGAAAAGCACCGAATCTCATTGGTCTTCCCAGCTCGGTTACAGAGAGATGCAAAATAAAAAAAGCTGGATGGATTTTATTGAAAAAGGCAAGAAAAGCTGTATCTGAAGGACAAATGGAACAAAGATAAGGCTGACTAGGGAATACTTTGCTTGCCAGTTTCATTACACTTTACTTCTTTATGCAACCAACTACTGAAATTCAATATATGAGCAGGAATGGCACATGTTCATGTTATGACATAAACCCTTTTGATTTATGCAGTGCACTTATCTAGTATGGTCTGGTTCCCCCCCCCCCCCTTTTCTGTTTTATTTTCACATTTTTATTAGGTATCCTCTGTAATGAAATGTCGCTTCTACCCTCGCACCCCAGTATTGCCGTAGCACTCCTGCTATTCCAGTCTACAACACTGCACACATCCTTCAATCATATAAAGCAGGCACAAACACCACTAACAAGCTGCTATCTTAGCCTTGTACAACTTACCAGGCTATCAGAAAATGAATGTATTTAAATGTGTAATATGAAATCGTGACCCTACTGTAACCAGTGGCAGATTTCCCTGCATTTCACCAAAAGTATGCGAGCATCTCCTGTCCCCTGGCTAACGCTGCTTTCAAGCAAACTGAATCCTGAACCTACAGAGAACTGCAGAGCCGTAGACATCCGTGTTATACATTTCTCATTATAAGGATTAAAAAACAAACAAACAAAAAAAAATTGAGATCAGGTATTTATTGCACATGAAGCTCTAATAAACTACTTTTCAACATAGCATGCTTCTGACTTTTTTTTTTTTGCTATCCACCATTTTAGTGGTTCAGATTCAGACTTGATTTATGCAATGTTTAATTCTTTTAAAATCTTTCCTATTTTTTCCTATTTTTTACTCCTATTCTTCCAATTCTTTATCCTATTTTATTCCTGTTCTTCCCATTTTTACATGGATTTTGTGTTCAAGATTACTGCCAAACAGACATCACAATATTAAAAACTTCTCATCCTGGCTGTCAACCTTAAAACTCATGAACTCCCAACAGCCATATATATATATATATATCATAACACCACCTATGCTGACACACACCATTCTTAGATAATCTGTATCTACAGAACAAACATTTCCTAGAGAACAGATCCTGTATCCATCTTCATCAACTTGAGTCAGTGCTAATCTGAAAGGCTTACGAAAGTAAGAGATGAATGTTATTGCCTTGTTCATCAAATATTTGATCGTTCTAAAGGGACTGTCAAACAGAATGCCAATTAAGATACGAGCTCGGGTTTATTATGAGCCATACCAAGAGGAAAAAATAGTTTTACGTAAAGCGTCGCTTCTTTGTCACGAAGAGTAATAACCTCTGGACCTTGTAACGACTTGGGTGCCAGGCTCAAAGCAGAGGCAGGAAAACTTCCTACGGGAGATGCAACACCCCTGCTCAGAGACGGCGGCGAGCTCAGCACTGGGGTGACGCAGAAAAATACAAACAGGAGAAAACATACCCCAAATATTACAGAAGTGAGATGAAATGGTTGCTTGGCAAAATTTTGGCTATTTCTGGATGCACTACAGCTTATCCTTTACTGAGATTTCAGAAAACCTCTTTCTGCAATGAGTTAGGAAGAAAACGGAACTGATGCAGGATAGCGTCTATGAAGTTGGCTGCGTTTGAATGAAGAGAGGGGAGGGGGGGAAAAAAAAGAGATGGCACGTTGGGATTGAAAACACAGGAAGCAGCACAGAGCAAGGCACAGAAGCAAGAGTGGAAAGAGAAGACGGTGGGGATGCCAAGGTTAACGTGGTGACTGGAGAGAAAAGGGCAGCCGGGAGCATGACGAGAAATGAGATCCAGGATTTAAGCTTGGACAAAACCATGTAGCTCTGAAATACCTGAACTCGCTCAGAGGGACGAAGGAATAACTAGGAGAGGAATATGAAAAAGAGATGGTTATATCCACAGAAAAGGAAAATAGTGTTTGCAGTACCGGTTTAGACAAATGGGAGGAATTCAATAGCGTCGTTAGAGGGAGCGGGAGGCTGTCTACCAGTAAGGCAAGAAAGGCCAAGAACTTGGAAAGCTTGCAAGAGGTAGACCCACGTTTTCTCCACTGTAAATGGGAAGGGATAAGACTCCATTAACAAGCAGAACGCTTATCCCTGCCCAGTCCATCAATAAATCAATGTCAAGAGAAAAGTGTTGCGATTACTAGCAAATTCAGATTTAGAGCCCGAAATGACGCTGCTTGCGTTTCTTACGGCAAAAAAATAATAAAAAATAAAACTATTTAAGTAGTAATATTATTAGAATTAGCGAGTCCTTCTTGACTCGCTTGCATTACTTCACAGCATTTGCAGAATTTAACCCAACGAGCATGAGATGCTCTTATAGTTGTTTCTTTACCGGCATAAAGGCTGCTAACTACCAGCGATAACCAATTTCTCCGGCATTATAAGCTTAAATAACACCTGACAGCACGAGTCCCCGCGAACATGCCCACAGAGCAGCCGTGCACGTGGCTAATGGACTCACGCAGGGCACTGGAGGATATGCTGGAGTGTATTTCCACTTAACACCTATTACAAGGGGAAGAAAGGAAAGTTTATAATAATGTAACGTGTGACATAAATGTATGTCAGTTGTCATTCCGTGTGACATCAACTTGCATTTTACCTCGGGTTATTATTTAAGTAATAAATCCTAACAAGGTGAGGTTTATCATCCCACGGAGTGTATCCGGGAGGTAGAGACACAAGGTGATGGCAAGAACGCTCGAAACATGATAATTCCTGACAGCTGCTGCTTGAGCACAAGTTAAATTGAACAGTTTATCTCAGCATAAAGATGTTATAAGGTTTTATGTTTAATTTAAAAAAATTAACATAAAACCCAGAGAAAGCAGAGTTAGGCAATCTTTCACAAACATGACATACTACAATCACTGTATAAGCTGGATTAGTACTTATTACCATGCTACTAGAGAATTAAGCTGTTTTTAGACCACCAAAGAGCTTTAAATTGCAACTTTTGTCTCTGTAAGAGAAACCTATATTTAAAACGTCTGCTAAATTCAAATTAACAGCCACATCATTAACTTACCATCTCACAAAACCCCCCACATTTCAACCGCTATTATGGTATTCTTATCTAGACCTATCAACGCCACAACATATAATATATACAGCACTCTTCAATAAATATATTGCGCGAATCCTCACAAAACCTCCACTGAAGGTCACATTTCTAACGCGACTGCCCTAGCTCTCCTCTTCCAAATATCCCCAAGTATTTTTCTGTGTCACAAATGACCTTCTTGCATAGAGCAGGACCATCCCACACGCAGTAGCATCACTGCCTTGGAGGCTGGCCAAATTTCAGGGCCACCATCCACACAAGCTCTGGTCTTACTCTAAGCTTGTGCTTAATCTGAATCACTTAATAGTCCTTCTGACTTCTGAGGAACTACTTATGTGAATTAAGTTAAGCGTGTGCTTAATTCATACAAATATGCATGGGAAGGAAACTGAGAGTGCTTGCAGGTTCAGAGCCACGATGTGTCCGGAGAACGCTGACCTTTGCTATTGCCTTCCCCATTATTTTACTCCAAAGGACTGAAAAGCTGTCAAAATATAAAAAACTTTGCTTTTCTTAATTACCAGCAGACATAATGACTAATATAGGTTTCCATTCATATCAAGCAAATTATAAAAGTAAAGGTGCTAAAGTATTTTTATTTTGCTTTATAAATCTTCTTCGTGTCACATAACCATGATTTACTCTTTTATGGCATTGCCCTAAATCTTTCAATTAAATTCCCATGCAACTTAACTAAAAACACATTTTGCCTTCCCCTTGGGAGACCACACAGGGCATATTTATGTATCTATGGATATGGAGGCTGAACTCTCCAATTCACCGGGCTTACCGCACAAAGGGAGTTTAAAAGAGCACCCGATTTGTCCCTGGCATATTCCCTCTGTCTGGCAGAAACTCTGCCAGCATGAAGGACTGACGGACGCGGCCACCACTTGCACGGCAGCACAGGTAACCCAGTTCTCCCTGGAAAAGGAGGAATACCGTAGGGTACGATCCTGCAGCAGAAACAGGGACTGTCCTGCACTGCAAATGAAATCCAAGGTCATAAATCTCTGCTGCGAAACAACTACATTCACAGTAAAATGAGTTTATGACTGTAGGTCTGGCAGTCTTTTCTGGAGCACTCTTTGTTTGCCAGGTGCAGTATTACAATAAAACAGAGTTAGATTTGGAGATGGCTACAAATATGAGCCTTTTCGGGGGATAGAGGTACTAAAAGACGACTGCTCATTAGACGGCACTGACTGAATTGACATTCATCCATCCTTCAGGAGGGGAGCGTGAGGCTGGAAGAAGTGTTTTTGCACCAATCCAGAACTAAAACCTTGAGCACTTGGAGGCATCAAACCCCACCGAACATCTCACAAGGCACTGACCGCTTCGCTCTCACCGAGCCCCAAATTATACTGTACCTATAAATACATTTCTTTTTCCTGAAATATCAATTGGGAGGCCTAATGTCATACAGCAGAGTCTTAAACCCTCCTATTTTTTCCCCAAATATGGTTTTATTCTGGACATGGTTCTTGTGCACTCAGCAGAGCGAAGTCTGGGTGCCACCGGAGACCACGCGGGCACTACGACCCAACAAAGCGTCACGATAACCATAAACCACAGAACACAGTCACGCCGCTGCTGATAGCGACATTTTCTCCGTTTGATCAGAAACCAGCCGAAATTTTTATAGCAAGTAACAGGAGCCGTTAGGGAAAGCATCTGCAGTGAGACTGGGGGCAGCTCATCCTTCTGGTGAAGGCAAGCACGGTTGGGACAAGAAGTACTGACCGCTGCTCTGCTATGTTGCCTCCTTAAAGTTCAAGGAAAAGACAAGAGATATGACCATAAACATATCCACCTTGAGAAACAAGGGCTTCAAAGACGATGGTGTCCTCAAGCTCCTCAAGATCAAACCTGAAGGCTTTGGTTCCTCCATCACGCAGTTCCCTTGATTTCAACCCAGCAATTCAGACAAGTCCATGGATTTGGCGTTATTTTTCAAATGGAAATCTTGAATTGTAAATATCAAATAGAATTATTAATGCCTGGAATGTTAAACAGACCAGTTATTTTTGCTTATTATTGCACACATTTTTATATGATCAACTTGCAGAAGTTGCATTTTTACCACTAGACGAAGAATACACAAATTGCAATCAGATATAAAATGCTTTTCCATTTCCCATTAAACAATAGATGACTCTGAATTTCTGAACAATAAATACTAATAAGTGATAATATATGACAGTATACAGTATAATAAATAATAAATTAACAATAATTTTTTGACATGGAATGTACAAATGTCAAAAATGCTTGTAGATATTATAATATATGTCTCATAAATTAAGGTTTTCTAGATAGAGCATAATTTGAAATGTTTACAGAAATAATTAAGTCTTACTATTTTAACGCTCTTTATTTTTCAGAACAAATCACAAGGGTTGTCATGCCTTTCATCTTAATTAGGCCATGTGTTTGTCTTATTTATTTGTTATGTACTTTCATAAACGTTTACAAATATTAATTGTAAAGAAAAATATTTTTTCCTTATGCTGTAATACAGTACACAGTGATAAATATTCACGGCTGCTACCAGTTCAATAGTTCTGCATTTGGGGTTTGTCTCGTATACCAAAATACAGTAGAAATGAATAGCTTGTTTGAACTCATATTGCCAACCCCTTTTTAATATTTTGATTTAAAAAGACATTCTTCCCCCCTCATTTTATAGTATGTTATTTCGGACAACAGTTGAAATTCTTGTTCCTGCTGTGACAGACCTTAGTTACGTTTTCCAAAAGAATTTACTGCCTAGAAGTCAACTGCATTGTCCCTTTCTTCATATACACCACACCTCAAAGAACCCTCTCAACCCTCTGCGTGCACATCTGCTATTTGACACAGCTGGAGTGGAGGGGGCTGCGTTTCCAGCCCCACTGTTGCATGTCCCACCCTTCCCTGTGTCTCCTCATGCCACCCAGCTTGGCAGACCTCTGTTCGGACCACGGGCAGAGTTCTTGAGAACCTCCCGTGTCTCAACCTGCCGACCTCACTGATGTTAGCCAGCAAAACTAGAATGGGGCTGAAGCCGAATAATAGACTATTTTAAAGGTGAGAGATTTGCAAGAGGTTACATAAATGCATTATTTCATTTGTAAATTATCTGAGTTCTCTCTCCATTCCTTCCCGGATTTTTATCTCAAAATAGCTGATGGGAATATTCACATGCAATCCAACCTTACAATGCAATTTTGGGGGCCAGATCCCCAGCTGACGCACTTGGGTAAGAACTAGCCTTAAACACATACCACTATTTTCTACGACCTTTAACTCAAAAAGATACCGAAAAGGATGTGAAAACAGTTAATCAAAACTACTTTTCTCTTTAACGTCAAGAAGCAAGCTTGAAAGAGGCTCTCTCACAGATAAGACTTTCGGACATTTGAGGGAGGAGTATTTTGTTTGGATTGCTTTGCTTTTTAGCACTGAAGCTTCTGGAATTGTATTAAGTGTGTGGTACTATTTTTTTCCCTGATTTGTAATTAAATTTGGCTTCAATTAATTACTGACAGATGCACATTTTTACTTCAGTGGCCAGATTGTTCACCATGGGCTACATCGTCCTCTCTGCTTCCATGAAGGGAGAGGTTGAGATCAAGCAGCTATAGCTGCGGTGATGGGGGGGAAGGAGAAAACCTTGAATCCACATCATCCTCGCTCAGATTTCACATCGTCAGCATCAAATAATGAAGCAAAGGCATCTTGTTAGAGCAGAACATAAGCAAATCAGAATAACCCCCTAGTGAAAAGCAGCCATTGCTGGATGGTCTACGAGAGATGTACAGACCAACTCTGCCCAAATATATGCTGCGACGGAGCAAGAAAAAGAAAGTAGGAAGAAAAAGAAAGGACAATGTCTGAAGGCAACAAATTCACCACGGGTAAATATAGAGGATGCAGTGATATACAGTGAAAAGACTTTTTAAAGAAAAAGACTTGTAAAACTGATGTTCTGCTCAGTTAGGCAACATTTAAATAGCACTATTGTTTTAAAGCCTCCAAATTCATTTCATTGGGTATCTTATCTGTCCAGCTCTGGAGAAAAACCAAACGTGTCAAATGACTGGCGTGAAAAAAGCAATATGCCCAAGGGGTTGCAGCAACATGGAGAAGTCCTAAGACTACACACAACACTACTATTCAGTAGCCAATCTGAACAACAAACTTTGAGGACCATTAATTCACATCATCTGCTGTCAGTTTGGATCCAGAACGACACAGAAGAGACGGCCAATGTCATGGATAGACAGACCTCACTGCAAGCGAGATTTGATTTACACCACTGAAGGGGAATCAAACTCGGTGCAGCACAGACTCACCAAAATAGTGAGCGTTTCCCATAAGAAAGGTTCATATGAATATATACTCTAACGATTGAAAGGTAAAGTCAAACAACAGCCGATTTTCCTTTATTTTAAAAAGTTTTGACAAACTCAAAACTGAAATCTGCTCCCGATTTTCAGGTTTACACATTTTATATTTTAAAACAACAGAAGCCCCACTCACTTTGCACAATCACAGAGAAGATGAGCAGGGTCTTAGCAGTTTCACATTCAAATGCCCCGAAAATCCTACTCTCCAAAGTATTTCAGACTGTTTTGTATGTTGCTTTATGCACCTCGGTATCTAAACACTTTTTTACAAATTTGAAGACTATCGCTAAAAGGAACTTAGTTTTCTTAGCAAATAGTTTCACATTTTTCGTATATCCCATGCCTCTGGTTTCATCTCGCACAATCTATAAACATCAAGTCCTTTAAAAAATGTTTTTATGGAAGCTCTTAGCTAATTTTCCAAAAAAACTCCCACTGCAGCGCATCAACCCAAGGCGTAACTACTGCCTACGAATGGAGACCTCAGGAAAAGCAGGATTCTTCCCAGAAAACTAATACAGTCCTCGAAAAAACTCAGACTGTCATAAAACCTGAGCAGCTGGCAACTCTGTCACCATGAAGTATCCATATGGAAGACCGAGATGTGTCAAACTATCCAAAACGAGTTTGGATAGTGCAGAAGATGGAATAAATAATTCAGTATCTTCAACACTTTCAACAGCAGGTAGTAGATATGCTACCTGCTTCTACAACGTGCCAAAATGTAACATGCGAGTGAGAGCGAGCGAGAGAATGTGAGTATCTCCAACCTGTTTTCATGAGGATATTTTGCTCGAGGAACTTCTCTTTTTAGAGGCATATGATCCGTATCAGATGTTTGTCAGGAGCAGGCAGCACTACAGAACATTAGGAATAACTTAGTGATTTTAATATATAGTCACAAAGTGCGTACTCCTTCATATACATATATAAAAGCATATCTTAATCAAATATTAAAAAATTATAAGGGAAGTGCAAATATGTATTTCTCACAACTGCCCTTCATGCTTCTGTGATATTTGTTGCCGTGGCATAGCGGCAACTTTCCTGCCATAATATAAGCTGAGCAAACGATTCAATGCGATCCGTGAACTGGCAATCAGAACTACAATTTAAATGTTTCTGCTCCGCGTCCATGCAATAGTTCAACTATAACACCACATCGTCTCAACCTTCTTCCTTCTCTTCCTATAAGAAATAGCCACACATCGGCGCATAAAGGTACATCATGTATGCTTACAGAAGATAAAGTGACACTCTTGTTCCCTAAGAAATCAAAATGAGAGTATTTAATGCTTAGGAGACTCCCGACCTGTTTATCTAATATCTATATAATAAACTAAATGAGAAAGCGCCATTAGAAGAGAGGGAATGTCACAGCATACTAGTCAGAAGTCTCCAGGAGAGTAGCGGCTCTCTGATTTGCTTATTTAGGTCAAAATCAAGTATCATAACCATTTCTCAAATATTCGCATGGGACAACGCGAGCTACTCCCTAGCCCCGAGTGACCGTGACCACTGCAACACCTTGCTGGGCATTCAACGCCGCTCCTCCAGCATCTCTGGCCGGCAGAAGGTGATGCTCAGTCGCCCAGACCACAAACAGGAGGCTGCAGGAGAGCCCCACTCACTGGTAGGTACCAGAGGACCAAAGCCCTACCTACATGGAGATATCTATCAACCAGCACTTCACCAAAACCATGGGGACAGCCCGTAGACCAATATTCAAAAGCAAATCAATACGGAAAAATCCAGTCTTTGTGTATTACACCCTGCTTTCAGCCACTAGACTTTCCCATTAGATCATTTTTTAACTCGGCAAAGCCCATACCCGCTACCAGATTTGAACAATTACACCGAAATGGCTGAATGACCGACTGAAGTGAGATTTCAAAGAAGTGAGACAAACACCCTCCCAAATTCAAAAGCTGCCAAACATATTTCATCAGACTTTCAACAAATAATTGTTTTGTCTGTTCTGAATTAAGCTTTAAGTGCTTTAAGAGAGGTTTCTCTACAAACACGGCTAAAGATCACAAAGGGGAGCATTTGGATTGAATGTAACCCTTCAGTCATATTTATTAAATAAAACTTGCATCATGCCTGGCATATACCATAAGCTGTTTTATTTCCATTTACATAACACGATTTTAAGTGTAATCTGTACTGATGTCCTATCATTTTATTTCACGTGTGATCATAACAGGCCTCTATCTATAATGCCACCAGCAAAAGAAAAGGAATAAAAAGGTCTCAGCTCTGCAGCTTGGGCAAGGCAGTTTGGAGCTCCTGACGTGGGACACAGGGGACCAAGGCAAGAGCAGAGACATACAGGAGAGAATTCGGAGGAAAAGAGAATGTGCTGAAATTGTGGGAGAATCTGACAGTTCTGAAACTGAAGCCTTTTGCCCATTTTTTAAACGGTCTCCAGCTCCTGGCTGAGAGTTTTGCAGGGTTAACAAATACACTAGCCATTTACAGTCACAATAAAGTCAATTTTTACAACACGGATGCATTCCCCGAGTAAGCAAACCGAACCCCAGTGCTGCAGCATTTTGAGATTTTCCCCACATGGAAAAATCCAGTAATAAAATAATAATCTAATAATAATGCTTTTAGGCTTCCAGATATTTTACAAGTTATGTTTTCCCAACACCTCTCATATGCAACTCTGGTATCTTGAAACTTCTGAATTGCTTTTATCATTAAATAAAGCATCCAGTGCTGAATGCCCATTATTCCCCAGTAACACGCAGGAGAAATACACGCCTCTGGGACTGAAGTCGTACATAACAAAGGCAGAAGAATATACTAGATGCTTTCTAATCTTTAAGATTAAGAAACTGAGGCCAAAGCTTGCTTATGGAGGGTCACGAAGAGAACCAGTGCCACAGCGAGAACTCAGGAGCCCGAGCCAGAGGCGAAGGTAAGCGAGCGTCACAGCCTAGCGATTTAATCCACTCGGATACGATCACGTCATTGTCGACGTATCTTAGGGACCCTGCTCACCACAGTACCTGACGGATGTCCCAAAATAAAATGTGATCTTCCTGAGACCGTACGTAGCGATCCAGGATTTTCAGATATCGTATTTTAAGGCACAGCTAGTACACGTATACGCATATATGTTTGCGTGCATGCACACACAGATATACAACACATATACATAACACGCATATATACTATATACATATATATTTTCTGCACTTCTATCAAATTCCACCATAAAACTGTGAAGCATTCTGAATTAAGCTATTTAAACTGTGGCCAGGAAAATTGTTGACAACAGCTAATTTGTTATTGGGAAAAGATCGTGCATCTCACCGTCACAGAAAGCTAAAAATCTGGTCGAGGCGGCTGGCTGACAAGCTTTCCTATCTGCACAGCCTGAGCAAAGTGAAATAGTTTTGGTCAAGGCCACCAAACAATAAAATTTTCCCAGCAATGCCTTTGGACTACACGTAAAACCTTTCAGGGGCTCCTGAAAAGGAAACTTTACTCAAGCTCTTTGTCAAGATGAGCGGAGATGTTCTTTGGAAAGTATTTCCAAAAAAAGTTCTGGAGCACTAGTAGCTGTACAATCATATGGGATTAATTTTCTGTATATATCTCTATATATTGCTGGAAGAAACAAATTAACTTCCAAATTCAAATATCTTTATACAGCCCTGTGCTCTTACGTACAAATATTTAAGTAAGCTCTACTTCCTGTCAAACACTGAAATGGATATTAAATTACATTAAATTATTATAGATACAAGCAGTAAAATTTCTTTTCTGCTTTCTCTGTGAGCTCCTGCATCTTGGTATTTCTTGCACTGAGTATAAAAGATAATTTAATATTATCTGTGATTTAAATTCCTGCTTCTATTAAAATACTAAGTGTGTGCTGGACGTATAAACGCATGCCCAGAAGCCCGTGCCAGAAGTCGTCTCACGAATATCCCCTCTAAGGGATGACACTACAAACTGGCTCAGGAAAACAGTATTTATTTACCATGCGCCTTTCCCCAGCATCTTGCGATGATTTCAGGATGCCATCCCTTCATTCACCTTTATTTCTTTCCTTAAAAAGAAATGAATAAACAAACCAACCACACAGAAGGAAGGAACTTAACCATTCCAGCCCCAACTGAACCCAAAACCCCTCACTAAGCCCTATGACCACCACCTGTACGGGCTCGGCACGGCAGGAGCTGCCCCAGCCTGCAGGCACACCAAGAGGGGAAATGCTCCTCTTGGCTTCATATATGATATTAAATAAAGGAATATATTTAGTGTTTAAAAAAAAAAAAAATATATATATATATGGGAAATCTCCCTCGCTCTTTCTGAGGCAAGACCTGTGCATTGACTTGATGAGAAAGAAGCAAACCAGTAGATAAAGTATAAAAACTTAATTTCTTCCTTTCTTCTTGCTCCTGTATTTGGATAAATTACTACAGATATTAGTAGAAAGTACAAAACCGAGGAGAAGCAGGGCACTAGTAAAGAATACCAAGCCAAAATTACATCCATCGGGGCGATACAGTGCACTGCCCCGACCGGTCCCACCATAGACCTCCTAAGGGTTACCGTTTCAAGGAAAAATTAAACAAGCTTACAGAGAAATACTTCAAGATTGAAATTTTCCAGCTTTGTGTCATGTTACGTTATTGAATGAATCTCAACTTTTAAAAACAAAACACCAAAGCGAATAAGGGCTGTGAAAAAAACCAAGCAAAAATTTGTAAGAAATAAGACTCTTACTAGAAGCAAAAGAGCCACCCATATTGAGTATTCCCAGTGGTGAGGAGGAGTAACAAGGTCTTTAAGAATATACCATCCACTCTCTTTTTATTGCAAGATTAATATGAAAAATGCTCATTATTCTCTTAGCAATTGTTACCCGCGACTTTACTCCGGTTGTGCCTATAGGTCTGCACGTCCATCTCACAAGAGCCGCTGGATGAAGCCCAGGGTTCCCACCACCGCTGCTCTGCCAGCCACGCCACCGTCGAGGTTCAGAGTTAGGCAACGCAATGAGGGCTCAGCTTTACTGAAAGGATACAGCCCCGAAACGACAGAAAAAGCTCTTCGGAAATATGGAAAAAGATATGCAGGATTTTTTTCTAAGTTACCCAAGAAATTCAAAGCAGCAAGCACTCAACCTCCCCCTTCTCTCCACTCACAAGCACTTACAGAAAGCCTGTTCTTAACCCTTCTGCACAAACAAAATCCCCTTTTATCTTCCATTTATTTTCATTTTTACCTGAAAGGCAGAGAAGAGTTGGCTTTTATGTACAACAAACACGAACTGGACTTTTTTTGCAGTGCATTAGACTGCGGTCTACTTCCACCGATATGAATGCATACCTGAATTTCCACAAAAATAACCATTTTGCCCTTCTGATTTAAGTACGGCATATATTTAACGTAACGTTCATCTATACACATTCGCACTGTTTAAGAACTTGGCGCAGGTGTTCTTAATAAAATAAATTTATTTTTAAAAAGGATGCTAGTCTATAAGCTTTGAAGCTCACACATAGTCTAACTTAACCCAGCTTGGGCTCATCTGGTCTTTAAATGACTTCTTTCATGTGGTCAGCCCACGAGCCATACGTACTGCTGCTCAATCACGCCACTGTACATCGTCAGCGTGAGGATGATTTGCATGATTTGCATTTCCTGTACCGTTTGAGCTTCAATGAGCTCTAAGCACCACGTACAAAAGAAACCACCGCCAAGTAATGCAAAGATTTTAGTTAAACCAGATGAGACTATTTTAGTCAGGCTGCCAATACGGGGGGGTGGGGAGGGAGTCTCAGGGATATCCTGTTAAATAAGGATTTATTTGGAGGGAATCTGAACCTTAGATTCATACCCCTACTTTTAACATATAAAAGTTGTATGAATTCCTTAATAAATATGGCCTAGCAGAAAAACATATTTTTTTTCAATGTTCCTTAGATTTTGGCACCACATTATGTTCGTAATTCATTTATTTAATAGTACATAAATGGCTTCTGATTACCTTCGTTTTCCCACCATATAGAACTAGATCTAATTAAACCAAATTCACTGATTGCTGGTTAAAATTTCTCCCTATGAAGAAATCTTTTATCAAAAATGATCAATAAAAGCTGTTGGACAAATGACTATGACAGAAACAGCATTACAGTGGGCTTCAATGAATAAGTACTAAAGTGAAAAAAAAAAGTACCAGAGCCTCGTTGTCATGAAAAACAGAGACAGATGGGGAGACAGACCTATATGATGCTACAAATAGATGAATATCTTGTAAGGATTTCAACAAATGTTATAAGACCTAGTCAAAATTTGAAAAACTACAGATTTGCTTGTGTTGCTGTACCGAAGTTCACCTGAAATCCAAACCATAATATCACCATTACATATATGATCAACGTTTCAAAAATAACGATAAAAATACAGAGTATCCTTAAAGCCTTTATAGGATCTTTTCTAAATAATGGCACGATTAATAATGTCATTATTTAGTACAAACCCTGTGTTAGTACAAAAAAAACAGATTAAGAAAGTTTGCTTTAATAGCTACTTTGGAAATGAGGGGTATCCTGTTCCCGACTTAAAAACAAAAGGTGCGCACATAAACTTCACGTGCAATATTGTATTTTATAGTAAGTCTCTCTTTAAAATGATGAATTTAGAATGATGAATGATGAATTCTCTTTAGATGAATTCAGACACTGGAAAGATTAATAAATAATAGCACGCTGATACCGTGAACTGCATGTGACCAGCTACAGGGCATACATCACGTATGCCTGATAGCAACCCAAGACAGCCTGTTCGAGCACTCGAGGAATCTGCATATAATCATGCTTAATAAAAACCACAGAAAACTCCCATTGCTGTTGGTTCCAAAGGACATTCGTTTTTAGAAAATTAAGTTGCGTCTTCATTTTTCCGTATTGTTCAAATATAACTGAATAGAAGAAGCGGCAGAAACTGGAACCGAGGGGTTAAATTCTGTCCGGAATACAAAAATTCCACTTATTCCATTGTTGTCTGCAAATACACAGTCAAGAGCAACATTTAATCACAACATGTACTTTCTATATTGTGACTGTAAGATTTAGCAATCAAAATGGCTACCATATTAAAAATGCATTCTGTCGTTTTTCCACTTAGAGATCTCCTGTATAATGCTCTTATTTAAAGGTCAGCTAATTTTATTATGGAAAGTAACTAATAACCTTTATTAATTCTTAGGCTCACAGTTTTCTAGCACATCAGCGAAATAAATAATACACCGAAGGAAGACACAATACAAACCAAGCTGTTGAATATCGCCTCTCCCGTGTGGGCAAAAATCTGTATTTGCAATAGACAAAAGAGGTCATTAGAAATTTAATACCTGCTTTTTGCCCTGGAAATTACAAAAGCATGTATAGACAGAGCTTTTTCAAAGCCAGGTTGCTGGTCCTCCCCCCTGCTCCAAGATGCTGAGACCACCGAACGAGGTGCTAAGTCCACGCGTGTCCCAGCACAGCCAATAATCCCAAATGTTATACAGCACCTTTCCTTTTTTTGGTCATTTCCTAAATTTGCAGGACATGCACAATATTGGAGAACATAACGAAGAATTTTGCTTACAAACTTTTCTGCTGTCTTTAATAAAATGACTGAACAACATGAAAATCTCAACGTTAAAAATATATGCCTTTATGTTATTCTCATGACATCTCTTGTATGGGAAGCATTATTAATGTTGCACACTATATAAAATGATGCAATATCCAGTGTTTTATTATGTAAAGCAAAAATGCTTAAGTAGATCAGAATGCAGCATTATTCACGATCAGCCTTTCCTAGCACGCTGCTTTGGGTGAGTTTGTTCCTAAGAAACGTTACGACGCTTGAAACTAAAAATAGATAGCTATTTTTAGCTATTTAATCACATGAGGAAAAGACACAGTTTGTATCAGTCGTCTTTAATTTACAAAATAATCCCGTAATGCACCCTGCACGTACATCATGAAAATCCCTGGCACACAACCTCCGGGCTCGCACACCGTGAGCCACGTGCCGGCTGCAAGTGGAAGCAAAATGGGTTTTAAAAGATTCCAGCAACAATAGTCTTGTGACTAAATCAGAAACAGAAGCAGAAGTCATGAGCCAAACAGATACCTATCGGTTTCCTTGAGCTTAATCTGATTAAAACATGGCTCTCAAAGATGTTAAATAGAATGCCACGTCAGAGAGCAGGCAAACGATAAAAATAGTTCATGACAGGAAATCATTATTAAACCAGCATTACTAGTGTATGTTATGGAAATTTCCCTGTAATTTTTCAAGGTTTCCCCTTATGCTTTTCTTGAGTTGCCTGTTACACTTTCTTCTTTTTTCCTCCTCAATGGCGTGTAAGTTTGAGATGTAAAAAGAAAATTATCACTGCAATTTTCCAACTATACTCTGCTCAATACCATCTCAAGTGTGTCATACATCATCTTGTCATTCACTTTAACAAGAAATCACGTAATATTCAGAAGCAGAAAATAATCCAAAATGGGCAAGTGCCACTATGGCAAAAACACATTCATATGCCATCACAGGGGAAAAAAAAAAATGAATCTTAATTTCAAGGACTTTCATAGTGAAAGCATCTTAAAAATATTTAAGTGGGGGGAAAAGCTGCTGGGAATGACAGGAGAGCCGTTCTAGAGTCCACCAACCAAAATTAGAAGAACAAAACTTTTGATAATATACTATTGCAGATCAACCTTACTGTTTTAAAAAGATTACACAAATAAAATAAAATTCAGCACCCTAAAAAAAAATTAAAGTCATTATTACTACTCTTCCTACTATTACCACCCCTCTCACAACCATCCTCTGGATTATCGTGCCTTTAGAGCACTCCATAAACTACAAACTAGACTTGCAGCATCTCGTCCTGCCTTTAGTTACATAATCCAGAAAAAGCTGTCACAAAAAAACCAACCAAACAAAAAATAAACACGAAAAATACTTTTACAAGGTCTTATCTTAGAAGACTAACTCCAATTACTAAAACCCTGTTTTGGCATATTGAAGAGACTTCAACAAACTTTAACAGCCACCCCCAAAAACTTTTGGTTTCTTTTTAAAATGTCACCGGTGGGAAAAAACCACCATCAATCAAATTAGCTGTCTTTACACTGAAAATAGGCATTTCATCTCTAACGATGATTCAGGCTTCCCCGAAGAAAAGCCATGATTTGGTTGACCATTGCTGCGCTGGCTCTCCAGCAGAAGGAGACCCAAGGCCCCTTCCGCACCAGCGCTCAGCCTCCCGATGGCCCCTTCGCCCAGCAGCCTCCCCACCGCTGCGCATGGATCCTCAAACACCGGCAGGTTTCCAAATTTGAAGTCAAACTCAGAATTATTTGCCATTGACACATAGTAAGACAAACACATGACGTGGGGAAACAAAGAGGTACTTCACAGAGATGTACCTAGACAGAAGTAGGGCTGGTCTTTAATCAGACGCCAACTACTGCCCACCTAAAATCCAAGGGGGACAACGCATCACAGGAATAATGACAATTTTTAAAGATAGTAGAGTCACCATATGTTTTGCAAGTGTTTCCTAAGACCTTCTTGATTTTTGTCCTGGGTCTTGGCATATTCATCCCGCAACAGCCAAGCTATATCTGACTCAGCATGAAAGGGAACGTGCACCCTATTTACAGCGGTGCTTAAACCTTATTCCATAAAGAGTTTTCCAAGAGCACTCACATCTATTCTACTTAATATCCCTCCCACATTAAGAAATGATTATCTAATACAGGGAGTAATCAGCTCATGGTCTTACCACAGTCATCCTCCTTAACAAAGCAGGGAAAAAAATACCCAACTGTGAAGCATTAGAAAGTCAAGGTTCAAAACATCCACATTTATTGAGATCAGTGCAAATTTATTTAGATCTCAGTGCAACAAGACCAAGTGCTGTCTCTTGATAGAGAAATGCCTATCTGCTGGCAAATTCAAAGCCTGTATTTCTGCAACGGGACTCTACCAGGACACATGCAAAGTCACAGCGAAGGACGCACAGCCTGAAAAGCTGGAAGAAAAGCTGGCGACAGTTAAACCAGGACTAGTTTTAATGTTAACTTTAACATTTTACCATGCCAGAACATGGTGAAACCCAGAAATTTCATGCTGTCCTGCCAGCAGAACTAAACAGCTTCCTAATCTGAAATTCCGATATAGAAGTATGGACTAATAGATTATTAATTTATTACAGTATTAATAATAGCAGCAATAATATTAAGAACAGGCCATAAGACAGAGCCAAGCACGCCCTTCCAGGTGAGGACCGAATGGGCAGAGTTCAAGTGTGCACCAACAGCCATCCCGATGGATGCAGATTTGTTCACAACACGCCTTTTCTCATGTCATACCCCCTCTCAGGTCCGCTTTCTCTATATTACCCTAGGAAACGAGACATGCAAGGGAAAAATAGGCATTTTTTGCATGCCTCGGGGGCAAGGGGCAAAAATATGTATGTGTAGAGTTATATGGAGGGCCAGAACATCTCCGATCGCTGAAGGCTAAATGAGTCATCAACTTCAGAAGAATGACCAGTAATTAAACAAGCATCTGTAAAGCTATTAAGTGCAAGTATCAATTTCAACCTATGATACTGAAGGAAGAGACGCTTCCTATGTACTGAAACCATCGGTATATCATACAGCAGAGTCGCTTGCAAAATAACCTCTCACCTAAGGAAATTCTTCTCCTTAGGAAGCCAAACAAAAACAATTTAAAATATTTATTGCCATCAATTTCATCCCTGTTCCATAAACTGCTTAAAGAGACGTGACATCATGCTAACTACCTAGACCCGTCTGGTTGATGATAGTCCCAGATTTCAGGCTGAAGACTAAGCTGCAGGAGCGCGGAAGGGTGCGAATCTGCAGGTCATCGCAGATGCTGAACACAAATCTGACTCGCCAAAGCCAGAGCTGACACTCCAGCAAATATAGAAGGTCTGGCGGTGGCAGAGGCTGACACCACAAAACCAAGTCTTGCAATATTTTTGTCTTCTTTTCAGCCTCCTTGGACTGGAAGTAGGAAGGTTTTCCTTTAAATGGACCAGACCTAGTTGCTCCATCCTCCAGTCCCCGTATTCACAGTTCTGCTTTCACATGGAGAGACATCCGCAGCTCCCGAGCATATTTCCTGATACATTAGCAAAATAATTAGCAAGCCCCATGCCCCGACGGGGCTTTACTGTCCGTTTTCTATCAGTTAGCATAGCAAGCTGCATCTCCCTTTGCTCCATCATTTCTTCTCCCACATTGCTAGACCTGAGCTATGTGATCTTAAGCCTTTAGTGCTTTACTGAAGCCCTTTTTACACAGCTCATTTCTAAATCTTACTTGTCTAGAAGTATTTGTCCGTTTTTCCCCTTCTAGCCCCTTACATCGCTAAGTGCCAAGCACTTGGCAATCCAGCGTTCACAAATCAGGCTTCAGGGACGCAATTCTGAATCGTCTTGACTCAGGTTGTGACAAGAAGGGGCAGGGACCCCCAAACGCATCGCTCCCTGCTTCTGCAGGAAGGAGCAGATGGCCACCTTCCAGATGGCCGCCAACCTCGTCTCACCAATTTCAACATCTGTATCTTGAATCGCATCTCAAAGGATAGTCCTGAGACAGACTGCAGGTCACTGCCCACAGCTCCCGGCTACACGGCTTATCCACAAGCCAAAGCATTTTGCAAAATGCAGAATGACAAGCCTGAAAAAAGGTTAAGACTAATTAAAGTTCGTAGCAGGGCATAGCTGAAAAAAAGTTCAAAAGTAGACGTAAAGGAGAAATCCATCTTAAATATATATATTTTAAGTGTACCTCAAATCTGACTTTTTCTCCCCGGCCACAAACATCCCTTGCTTTCCACATGGCACCCTGTAAACCAAGGAAGTGCCTCAGCACCGCTCGTTTGTACCCAACAGGAGAACCATGCAAACCCAACCAACCCCAATGGTTTTGCTTCCAGGTCACCCCACAGCTGAGAAGGGGCTTATTTTTCAGCTTCCAGACCAAAAGTCCATAACATCACTGCAAGAGCACTCACAAATGGGTTTGATCCAGCTTTACACGTCATAAAACTTCCCAAGACTCAGTGAAACAGTGGTCAATGAATTTTAGCTTGAAGTACCCAAAGCGTAATCTGTGAGATTTGTGTACCAACTAAGCCTAATTTTAACGCAGCCACAAACTATATTATTTCTTCATATTAATTTAATCCAACTCCTCTTTGGGACAGTTAAGAAAAAAAAACTTTAAATCTACCAACAGGAAGGTAACAAAACAATTTTGACTGCCACAGTAAGGAGCTGGTATGAAAAAATTATTTCATCAATTTTACAGCATATATTCTTCTACAGTTTATGTAATAAATTCAAAAATTAAAATGCTACTGCTTGCTGACTCTGAGTGCATAATCTCCTCAAGAAGACTATTTCCAGACATTTAAACGAAAAGTGTATTTTACAATAGGAAAAGTGAGTATACCGCATTTCAAAATCCATTAAAATATAAAATTCTGGTTACAGGCGCAACAATCTGCCTAATTAGTTTTTCCTAATTAGCAGGATGCTCTAACCTCTTTAATAAGACTTCTGTGGACAGAATGTTCCATATTGGTTATCCATCTGAGGAAAAAACTAAACAAGTACAGCTAATAGAACAAGCGTCGTTGGGCTTCATGGTCAGAAGGCTGCTCTGGCACGTTCATACCGGCAATCTGCAAAAACACGGAATATTCTACCTTAAATATACCACCGCTCACACTACAAACCCCTCCGTAACACTGGCATTTTAAAGACAAAATTAAAGATACTACACACGAGAGGTAATGAAGTTACAGTTTTAAATTCCACAGCACATGCTGGGAGACAGAAACCAAAAATTTAAAAAAATAACATCGCTATGGACCAAAAGACACTGTGGAAAAGCGAGCTAAAGAGGTCATGGGGAGGCAAATACCGCAGTGATGCTGTAAGAGCCCAGAGCGTGGCTGCGTAGTTGTTTTCCTCCACTGCAAAGCATTTACTTTGCGCACACAGTTTATGTATCTTCCTCTTCATGATTCAGTCTTAGTATGTGCCTAGCGATTAATAGGTAACAATATTATCTTCGAGTCCCATCTTATCCAATAAAAACCATTCTCATTATTAGTATATATCGACCGTGTAATTCAAAGACTACCGGTTAAGAGAAATGCAGAGCCCCAGCAACATCTGTGGTCAGAGGCAGATGCTCGAGATAAAGAAAATTCAGGCCCCTGTTTTGTTAGGAGCTTGCAGAGCAGCTGCTGAGCTTCATCTCAACAGCTGAAATATCCTTTATACTGCTTAGAAATGCAGGAAGCACACAAGTACCTCAAACTCCCTCCCTGCCACCAATTCATTCACCCCGCTCACTCAGACATACCGACTCTGCCCATGGTCTCATCACCCACCAATGGACCTCTTGAAGGCACAGGAAAAGAACTATTATATCCTTCATTTTTTTCCAGACAGTATCTAAGAAAACTTAAGAGTCATGTGCAAAATATAATCTAAGAACGGTCCTTTGAAAAATGCCTGCTAATGGCAGGAGGTACAGAGACACCATAAATATTCTCTTCAAACACGCCTGAACTCCAGAGACCCCATGCAATCCACAACATCAATGACCTTCCACGCAACTGTTAACGTTGGAAAATAGTATCTTAAAACTATAGATGTCTACTTTTTAATACTGACTGTATACTCTACCCATCATAACATAGCAGGGCACATTAAAATCTAGATTTTTTTTTTTCTGTATTGATATACAAAAATATATACAAGTATTTTTCAATCTATTTACACCAGAACGAGGATTAATTCAAGGCAAGACCACTCTCTAGGTTCTCTGCTCCATGAAAAAAAAAAAAAAAAAAAAACAACAAAACAAAACAAAAGGAAGAAGAGGTAGGTTTTATCATTTCTAACTCATGATGCAATTTTGAATAATTACATTAGACTATGGTTTTCCCATTCTGAAACTGCGCTCTACCACCTCCGCCTAGAGAGCTTTCATCTTCCTGGGCAAGACCTGAGATCTGGTTGAAAGTACTTCAGACCTGAATGCTTCAACAGCCACAGAAAACACTGATTCCAAACTAACCTGGGGCCACAAGATCCTTTGCAAGGTCAGCATTAAACCTCACAAGAGAAAGCACTACTGCAAATCAGACCCCACCTGTATAGCGTTGAGTAGCTGGTAACGCAACAGTCTAGAGTAGATAGCTATGAAGACTCTGTAACATAGGTCTCTCCCACATAGGTCTCTTGACTGACATCTTGAAGACATCATCTAAAGCGATCAGTAAACACAATGGTCAATTGACCCCAGACAACTGAACTTCTCTCCCCGTTAGGATACTGAAGGTTGGTGAAAGTAATGGAGAGAAAAGGCAAAACCAGCAGGGTCAGCAGGCGTGACTTGTATGATACAAGGGCAGGTATGAAGCTACTATTTGCTCCTGGGATAACCGAAAGTCAGAAATACCAAGAGATGCATAATACCTGATGGCAATGCTGGGCTAACTCAAGTTACTCCCAAAGCACCTACCCAACTTCTTTTTCCTCCCACTTGGATACCACCCAGCTAAGACTTGTGGATGTAACAACAATTCAGAACCAACTTTAGTCTAGGTTGAGGACAGCATAAAAAAGCAATTTAAGGGCTAAAGTCAAAAAAAGAACAAACAAGAAAAAGGTCAGCCTACTACTGAAGACCAAAAAACTTCAAAAACCTGCCAAATATGGCAAAATAGGCTGTTTTAGAGAACCCCTGCAATCAATCTAATCAAAACCTTCACCCGTCTCCATGCACACCTATTAACCTCCAGCATGAGCTTCAGCCTGTGTCAAGATGAACTGGACATCCTTGAAGGAAACCAGGTCTAAAGCACACATTCCTTTTTTTGTCCACGGCTACAAGGCAGACAGAAGCTACGTCTGGCACTGTAAACAGTACGATGTAGCATACTTCCTTCAGAAATACCATCTTATTTGGGCTCATCTACAATTTATTACAGTATAGCTATAGCAAGAGAAATTCTCCTTCTAACTTAATTCAGGAATCATTTCACTCTAAAAAAATAAATAAAGTAAAAGCTAATGCCTTCATTACAATTTTCCCCGAAATTCATCTCCTCCTTCTTGTGTAAGCTTAGTATCCTTAGCGCTATTTCTCCAAATTCATTTGGCATATAAAATTTTTAGCTGTTATGTTTTTAATAAAATTGATTACCAGGAAATTTCTGCATATGCACAGTTTAAAATAATTCTGTTCCTCAGGGTTTAAACATAGAGATGTCGCTACGCATGATAACTGTTCCAGGTCTAGTGAGTTACAACTATTCTGTCACGAGCAGGAAATGCATTTTGCTCACAAAAGCCAAAGGCACTGTCAAACCTGCAGCAATCTGCAGAACAGTAGGGAAAAAGTGCCTGCAAACTAACTGCTACTAGATAATGGTCCCATTTATCATTCTTAAATTCCATCTTTAATTAAAAATGGGATCTTCTCTTACATAAATAAAAAATTGCAGATGTTCTCAAATTACTCCTCTTCAATTTTTTTAATTCTTCCATATATAACATACATAGTATTATATGCATTCACAAATTTCTTCATGTTATTACTTAATACTTAATTCCATGAAGATTCTTCCATATTCCAGATAAACACACATCTTCATTATATGCAGAATATGTTACGTTAAAAAAAAAATATTATCTCTCAAAGAAAACACAAGTTAATAAAACTCATAGTAGGAATACCACTTAACTGCAACAAAAATTACAGTTGAAATAAATTTTCTGTTGTTTTACTTATAATGATTTACACCTTTTTTGAAAACCATTTGATAAATCATTAGTTTAAACAATTTAAGTAGTTACATCAGGTAAAATTGGTGCGAGAGAAACATTAGGCCCGCTCTGGGTACATCTTTCCTCAGAGTAATTATTAGAAACAATACTGTTCACAGGTATAAATTCTTCCAGTAATTCTGCAAAAAGAAAATCACGTATTTGCTTTTGATGTTGTCTCCACTGCTGTTTCCTTCGTTCTTTCTTCAAGTTGCTATTAGACAGAAATATAAGCCCCAGCGTGCAACAAGTAAAATGGAAATTAAGAGAGCTAAAACGAAAAATGATGAACAAGTAGTCAAGGTTATAAACATAAACAATAATAAAAAAAAAAAGTGCTCTGAAATGGAAAGCATTCTTTAAAATGACTGTGTCCACTGGACCATCAGAGTATATGTGCAGGAGGAAGGGAGGAAAAGACAGGGACAAAGGACAAAGGCAAGAAAGGGAAAATACTGTCCACAGGAATAAGGAGACTGCAAAAGTCTTCATTATAGAATGACGAACTGAAAAAAGCCTTTCGGTTGCTTTGCATTTGTCAAAGAAATTCAAACGTATAGATATTATATACATAGAGTCTCAGTATTTTTTTTTAAGAGAGGGGAAATTAATAATCATAATGATCCAAAGCATACCAATAACAGGTATCATTCCCAAGATAACTTGGGCTGAGTAGTATAAGAGGGAAGAGGAGGAGGAGGAGGAGGAGGAAATAAATTGATCAAACCGCAGTTTGGGGGAGTCAGAAGTCCATATTAAATTAAACGCATTCCATCGCACCGTAATTTGGCATATAAACTGTAATCAAACTACAGCCTAGGTATATATTGTGTATTTAGAGAAGAAAAGCTATCGTAATCCACAAAATCAAGTATTTTATGGGTCAATTTAGATTAGCATTTCAGAACATTTATGAAGCAACTCACAACCACCCTCACGTAGCATGCCTTAGCTCACCCCAGAGTGGTCTCCAAGATCACGAACTGGATTCCTTCAGACGAAACTAAGCCAGGAGGTGATGCTCCTGGGAGAGCATTTAATGGGCCCCAGCCTCATCTTATGGACATCTAGTTCTTAAGAACCAGGCTACACCTGGTCTAAAGTAAAAACCCCTGAAATAACACGCTGTGCGGATGCTGGACCAGGAGCATCACTTCACTCTACCACCTCTCCACAACCCTATCAAGCTGCGCTACTCATTAACAGGTATCGCCTGCCTACGCAGTCATGTGGCACATCATAAATCTGTATATGGTTATAACCCCAAAGGAATCAAGGAGATAAAACCAGAAAACACCCTTGGGCACATTTTCTAGACGGACTACGGACTGTCTCAGCGTCTTCGGAATCCACGCTGAAACTCACGGACACCCACAGGAGATGCTAAGAGCCCACAGCTGGTGTGAAAAAGCATCTGTAGGAATATCGCTAGAACTTCCAGTCTGTACCACCCAAGCAGGTCAGAGAAAGCCCCTACCCAGTGGTCAGGGCAGTTGTAGTCAAGTATGGGTGCTCGGGCCGAACTAGGTAACTAAAGGTAAGCAGGTAACTGAATTCTTGGTCTGTTGTAGACTGGCAACTGAGATGTCCCCAGCTACCGGAACCAAGACCTTCAAACTTCAATGCATTTGGGTCAGGTTAATGCTTGCAAAAAAACCAAAAAAAAAAACAAAAAAAAACCCAAAAAAAAACCCAACCCAAAATAGTCATGTTAAGGGAGGTCTTCACCCAAAACTGTTTTGCTAAAAACATAACATAAAATTTCTTTTCATTATATATCAGTTCACAAAATCCAGCCAAGCTGTGAGTATTTATTAAGAAAGCTAGTTATTTATGACACTGCAATATAAAGCTCTAAATCCAATTCACGTGCAAACCAAGTATCTGACAAAATTTGTAGTATTTACTTTTTAGGTGCAAAAAAAGAAAAATTTTGAGATTAGGAAAAAGCAGCACAGAAAAAAAAAAAAAGAAATCAAGATTTTACTCTTTATTAGATGCAAACCAAAAGCTTTGTTTCTTTCTTTTTGGAAGATCAAATTAATGTTACTGACTAGAATGACTAAATTGTAGAAAGTATCATGTTCTTCATATATAGTACTGTATATGTTTGTTATTTGAAAATAGAAATGTAATCCGTAACTAATCTAGAAATAAAATATCTACGCAGCAACCACTTAAAAGGACAGATAAAATACTCATTAAAATCCTAAGTGTGGAAATACTGAATCATAATGCACAATTTCATTACATTTTACTGCCAGCAATGTAAATATCAATTCTCCAGGTGATTCATAAAATTCATTTTAGAAAGAAAAAGAAGGATTTCACCCGGCACTCGAGAGCATAAAGGAAAACACATGCTAGGGTTTGAAAAAACAGACTGTTCTTTCCTTGTCTCATCAGAATATTTTTGTGGAATTTCAGCACATCTTTTACACATCAAATGGACAACTGCCATTTCACATTAGCACTTGCTATACATCACCCACCAGTCCCAACCAGCGTCCTCCCCGGTCCGGCACCCCTCCCTGCACCGCGCTCACCGCTCCCACCTCGTTTCTGCCAAATTTGAGATCATGTATAGACTTCCACTGACTTCAAAGGAAGGAGCCTGCATTTAAATTCATCTAAAACCTCTTTTAACTATCCAAATTGTGAAATTGCCTAATAACGGGACTGTATTTAAAAAAAAAAAAAAAAAAAAAAAAAAAGCATGTTGGACAACTAAAGTTTTTGGAGGGAAGCGTGCGTGTGGGGGTTTCCACACAAAAACGTAAAGAAAACCTGTCACTTTTAAAATGAATAGCTACCATCTGCCAGCATTTTATCTGAGGCAAAGTTGATTAATGCAAAGTGAATGTTTAAGATCACATTGCTGTCTGCCTGAATAAATTTCAGGTAGTTTACTTAGGAAATTATTTGTCCTGTTTCTTAAAGGGGGGTGTGTGTGTGTGTTACTGGATTCCTCCCCCCCAAGTCTTTACACAGCCAGACCAAAGAATAAAAGCATTTGCTTTTAAATCACCGTACCGTACCAGGGCTGCGAGCGCCAGGACATTGTTTCTGGCCCCTCTGCGCCGCGGCAGCGAAGTAATTAATCTGCCCGACAAAGGGGATCCCACCTCCTTCGCCGGCTTCGTCAAAACTTTCAGGCAGCCTCTCTCCGTCATACTGAAAAGTGAATTTTAGCGGTCTAATTGTGAGCAGAGAAACCACAGCAGTGCTGTTATCCTCAATAGGAAATGATTTTGCCCTTCGACCTTACTTAATTTTTTAGTGGATTACTTAATTTCTTACTGGATTAATTAATCTCTTACTGGATTACTTAATTTCTTACTGGATCACTTAATTTCTTACTGGATTAATTTTTTTACCAGATTAATTTTTTACCTATATTTACAGTATATTTTTTACAGAATATTTACAGTATCTTCCCAATTAAAAAAATAAATCGATTCTAGAATTTAAACATTTTTCTTTCGTTAACTTTATCAAAGCATTGCTTTATATTAGCGTTCTGATAAAAATCAAATACATTCGATTATATGCTCTTCTTCAGAAGTTTACTTTGAACGATAACATTTTCAGAAGAAGTTGGCAGAACAGATTTTGCGCGATATTAACCCAAATCACACAAACCCCGGTTCTACGCGTACGTTCCCACGTTACGTACTTGCAGCATCAGATGGCCTCCACGTTCTCCCTTATCAGAGAGAATTTCACACCCGTTATTCAGGCTGGGACACCCTCTATTATCCGGGGCTACAGAAGTGGAGGGCATCATCTGTGATAAGTGGTGGAGCTTCGTGCCGTTCCATATGGACGTATATTCCCTTTGCTTACGCTTTAAGCTGGCTGGACACCAGCCAGCTCTGGTCAGAAGTCACAAAGTTGTTTTAGCTCCGTACACGGTGCCTGTGTCTTGTATCTCGGTAGGGTTTATTGGTTTAGGCTCAACACGGCGCTAGGACGGCCATCTGGCCCCCAGTGCAAAGCTAGCTCCCAACCAGCTAGTTCAAAGCGTGGGCAGGACGAACGTGTATGCGTTTGCACGAGCCCGTGCGAACTAACCTTGGTGAACTCAACTATTTGTTTTAAAAAAAAAAAAAAGGGCAAGAAAGTTTAGCACTAATGAATGTACACATGTAATGACCCTTTACCAAGCTAGGGAGCGTGAAAGAGGAGCATGGGACTAAGCAATGTCTCCTGTACCCTCCTTTCAGTGTGCTTTGCCCCTTTAAATGAAGGATTTCTGTTATTCCTGGTTCGGACATCTCTACAGCAAGGTAAGAACATCCTGATTTGTATCCATCAGCGAGGCTATAGAAATGAGTAAGTTACACCCACATGGTATTTTTAATCAAAGATGCGACCTGCACCCTGTCTTTAGGGGATACCGGCTACTACATTTAGTCACCTTATTTCTTCATGCCTTTATATCAACTAATCAAAGTACAAAGGACAACTCACCAGGCTATTCTCTAGGACCATGTTCCACTGCATCTGACATAAAACTGCAGTTAAAACACACAAACAAGTCTTAACTTTACACTGAGCAACAAAAAAACGGCGAGCAGCTCTGGGCAGAAAATTATTCAGCAATTCCAAGAAGGTGAGGCACGTCCCATCTTCGAATGGGCAATCTGTTTGAAGCTGAGCAATAAGACAAAAATACACGCTCATAGCAGTTGATACCATAAATGAGATTCAAGTTTTATTCACTTATATACAGAAGCAAACACCATAAAATATGCAAAAAAAAATAGTATCAGGTAAACTTTTTTTTTTTTAATTTGCAGGTACACTGTTACCTTTCATTTAACTAATGTACCACTCACACATACAATTTATTTATTTCTTACCTGAATGTTATTAGGGCCAAATGCTGGGAAGGTCTCTAATGCAGGGAAACTTATTCCACTTCCTACGAAGATTATATAAAGATGCACTTCCAGTATTTGACATAAAGATATAAAAAGGCAGAAATGTTCCCAGCACAAATGGGCATCTATGTATTCAGCTTTAATGAAATGGCTGAAATTTGCCCTGCCTTGCTTCAATTCACATCTTCAAACATCTTCCCCAGGACATATTACCTGCAGGTATTTTTTTGAAAAGAAAATATCTAGAAAACAGTAAGTACTCTAGCTTAGGAATGCTCACACGTGTAAGCTGTGTTATGTTTTCAGTGGGACTGAACTACTCACTGGAATAAAAATTTACAGGATCACCATTTTTAAGAGGACGTTTAGGTGACACCAGCTCATCAGTTAGTAAAGAATTCACTCTAATAATGCATTTTCTCCCTATAGAACAAAATGAAAGCATCAGATCTGAAACAATTCTAAATCTAGTAGTCTTAACAGGTTATTTAACCCCCCCCCGCCCCCCCAAAAAAACCCCACATCTACATTATATACTGTTGGAATACACTATACATTGCTGAACACCACCCCCAGGTTGTCTTTTTTTCTTCAGAGCTCTATTAATTGAAAACAATGATTTGTCTTCTCTTTTGTAAAATGTAAAAAGCATAGAGTTTGTCTTTAAAATATAGTTGTCAAATATCAAGGGGTATATATATGCTAACATTTACCCTAGGGTTATTTCAGGGCTAGAGTCTGTTACAAATAAAATCTTTATTCATATGAACAGCTACCTGGGGGGCAATACTGAATGTTACACATAATATTTCTATATATATATTTAAAATAATCTAGCAGTGCTATTAAAACAAACCAGAAGCTACGCTGCATTTAGTCTCTCTGTTTTGCAGATCTAAGTCTTACACTACTAACTTTTTTGGTTCTGAGTTACTTTCTGTAGAGGATAGTCCCTAAAATATAAAACGCTTTCATCTAGTGTGTCATATCAACTGTTTTATTATTTGAAATTTAAAAGATTGATCATGGTAACAAACAACAGAATTACAGAAAAAAGAAAAGCAACCTTTTTGTTTTCTTTCACTAAATTCTGCAACAGTATTTTCAAATTTGAGAACTTTCCTTGGATTAAGAAGAAAAGGCTAAAAAAATTCTTTTTTGTTACATGCTTTCTAGAATTACTGAATAGTCACTGTGTGCTATGGAAAACGACTTTAGACAAGATCAGACATCTACATTTATCAAAGAGTTTAAGCTGTCTGAAGCAAGTTGGGAGACAAAGCAGACAACGCAGCAGCCCTGCAGACTGCCAGCAGCCTGGGGAGGTCACGTCTCTCTGCTGGACCTTCCTAATTTACTGAATGAAGATGATAATATTCCATCAACTGCTAACAAAACTCTGTAATTGTTGAAAAACTTGTCTAGAGAAAGCAGACAGTAATTCTGCCCTTTCTGAGTACATTTCAAATGCTGTGATTTGGAAATTGCCACCACAAGGATGAAACTCCTCGTACTAATACAACGTCCAAACAGACACCTTCTTTCCAATTAAGGAAAAATCATGTGAGTGTCTGTATAGCAATTAAGAAAGCTCTTAAAAATGCTCAGTTCTGCGGCTGCTCTACATCAATATATTAGCCCATTTCAAGTTTACTAGCAAGTAAGCCACCTTTAAAAACTCTCCTTATGGCCTTCCAAGCTGGAGGGACTTGCTGAGTGCCTGATCTTCCCCATTCATCAGGGCTTCTGTCCTCCTTTAAGGAGATGAACGAAGACGTGAGCTGGTTTAACAACACCCTGCACAATGAAGCCATGAAAACAGAAAAAGCAACATTTTTCTAGAGAAACACAGAACAGCCTTTGCATCGGGGAAATACTATAAATCTACGCAGTGTCGCAGATAAAATACTAAGTGTCCGATACCTTCCATAATAGCTACATGTGTTCTCCTTGAAGGGTGAGGACATCTTCTCCCTGTGACAATTCTGGGTAAATCTCACCTTTTGCATGGGAACATCATTTTATTGCACACCAAGACATTGGCTGCATGGTTCACAAAAGTAAGATTGGACGGACTGCTCTTTATCAATTCAGCTTTAAGTTTTGCTCAAGGGAGTACGTGTCTGTTCTCCATTAAAAGTATTTGCAAGTTCATCACATAAAGTCTCTGGTCACTGCAGAGTATCTGAATTTAACACCTGTGACTCTGCACTGCATACTCTACTTCAAAAGCACTTTTTAAGGCTGTTCCTTAACTCACTGAACATCACTTGTAAACTAACAAACCTGCTTCGTTCCTGTAATCAGCTTATACGTATAGGAGTATAGAACTTTTAAAACGCGTGTCTACTACTGCTGTATAGATGTATAGCAATATCAGACTTATTAGCATCAGTATCATTTCTCATACGTACTAGCAGCTTGAAATAAAGTACAGTTTGAAAATAAAAATTTAGTAATGCAGCTCCGTTACCAGAAGTGTTTGCACTCGAAATATTTGTGACCTTTCTGTATTATTAAACGCACAAATAGAAACAAGGTATTTATGAATGTCACATTTATGAAAATTTTATGTAAAAGAAAATTTTTATTCTACCAATAATGTCAATATTATAAATAATGCAAATTTGGTATTTCCCACGACCTCACAAGAAGGTTGAAATATTTAAGTGTGTAATTCAAAATACACACTCTTGCCAGTTACCAATGAGAATTTTGTCTTAACAAACTACTACTGGGGAAGCAGATCTTACATGGTTACTAGCAAGCTAGAAATAAAAGAATCAATGTCCATTTTAATCGATGTTTTTTCTAATAGGAGAGGGTAGTCAGCTTCCTGAGGTTGTAGTCTGATGCACTTATACTTTCAATTTAAGAAAATACTTGAAACATTCAATTACAAAACAAACATTAAAAATGTGCAAGTAAAGTAGACGGTATCTCTAATCAGATTTCCTCTCAACAGTCACATCAGCCCTTGTTCCTAAAATTTTATCCTGCCTGCGAGGATAAGCCGTATACTCTTTTTTTTTTAAACATTGCATCTTTGTGAACTTTGATCAAACCCTAACAGCAACAGCAAAGAAAAAGCTTTCCTCTCTTTAAGATGCTCTATTGGTTAGATCAGATTTATTTGCTGTCAGTAAAGGTTATATTTGCACATAAGTCTGTGACAGATTGCAAGTTTATTAACTTCAAGTGAGTTTTCAAGCTGCTGGGTTGAGGTTTTTTTGTTGGGTTGCTGGTTTTTTTGTGGGGTTTTGTTTTTTGTTTTTTTTGTTTTTTTTTTTTTGTCGTCATTCCCTCCCCCTTCCCCCAAGATGTGGGTTACTTGACAAATTGGAGTTATCTCAGGTCAATGTTACTGTAAGTTAAACTAATGAAATGTATGTCTATGAGTGATGTCTGATTAGTTTAATACAGTTAGTGCTGGACAGCTTGGGCTGCTGACCTTGAAGGAACACAGATAACATTGCGATGCGTTGGAGGATGTGGTTGCGATACAAGACAAATTTACATAACAGTTTGTCATATACACTCCTCCAAAACAAAATTGTTGCAAAAGGAAAGCAATAGGAAACCAACGCTAAATGCCTCGCACATGACAAACCGGGGAAAATTAATTATAACATTTGGCTTGGGATGGTATCTTATTTTAAATGCAAGCCAGAAGCAGGCACAGAAAAGGTGTACATTTATATAGTATGCATTCCAAAACGGATTAGACATTGTGTTGGGTAACACTGTTTAATGCAGCCTTCTATAGCACAAGATCTACTCTTGAAAAATCATATTCTTTCCCCAGCCAACAATGTCTACTTGCTCCTGGTAACAAATACCAGACCCATTTCTGAACTGTGACTAGTTAGCACATCATTTAGGTGTGCTCAGAGTCCTGCTGAAGTTCATTCTGTGGCTGAAAAGCAGCTAAAGGCATGCTAAAACATCCTCGTGCACGAACGGTCCCTCTCCGTGAGGACGCAAAGTCAACCGAGTGCACATTTACTACCCACGCCGTGATGCTCTGCTGCGCGCCCCGAGCGGAGCACGCACCGTGCCACGCGATGTGTCACTGCTCAATACAACCATCTCACCACACCTCAACTGACCAGGTAGGCCAAGCAAAATCACTGGGTTTAAAGACAGCTTGGTTCTGGAGTCACCGATTGTCACGACATGATAGCCACCTGTTGACCTAAATAGTCTGCTTTTATCAGTGCAGGTTCTAGCTGATAGAAATTTGCCACATACATAAATGCATAATTGACATCCACAGTCGCTGGCACGTTACAGAACCGGACCGTCATTAAGATAAAACCGCTCCCTTAATCCTCCAGGTCAGCCCGAGTAGTACACTCTGATAAATCAGGCTTGCTAATAGAGACATCGGAGGGCAAGTGGTGAAGCTTGCAGTGTTCACATCTGTGCCATCTTTCAACCTAATCTGTGAAGCACAGTTTAAACCTTTCAGTATTACTGAATTCACTTGACAATTTTAAAATAAGATGTACATATACATGTATACAGAAACAGGTATCCATATACTTGCACTCTTAGAGACTTTCAAGGACCAGCGATGCAAGACCAAGTAGTCTAAGAAACTCTAAAACATAGCGGTAATTTCTCATATTTATATGCCAAGAAGTCAATGCAAGAAGAAAAACTTGTATTGTCCATTGCAAGCCTCCATTCGCTTGCGTACATACGCTTGCATGCACGTAACTGAAGATCATTCAGCTCAAGAGACCTGGCTGAAGGCCTCTCTGTAATTTGAGCTTTGAAATTACTCAATTCCTGGGTTACCTGTAATTAGTACTTGTTGGCACTGTTTGCATGAAATAAAGAGCAGCAGTCCGCGCTTTCCAATGCCACTTCTTGGCAGGGAGCGTACAGAGGACACAGTCGTCTTGCAGCTCTTCCTGGAGAAGATCCATCAGCTGTTTGTGGGAACCACCATAAAAGGCTTCAATAAGAAGAACACTCATTTTCCAAGTCCTTCAGATCCGTTTGGATTCTGAAAATGACAAGAGAGAAATATTTTACTTTAGAAATACACCTTGCTTTATTATATTTAAGAAAAGGATATTGGAAAAAGCAGAAACATATTACAAGGCCTTACAGTGTCTTCATTTTTCCCATGAAATTAATCCTTCGTATTATATTAATGAGTTTACTTCAGAAAAGGCTACTTAACAATTATGATGACAAAATTATCACACCTATTAGTTTCAACCATTAGAAGATACCGTTTGTAATTTTTAAATGAATCAAAATGTGCAAGACTTCAAAAAACAAAAAACCAACCAACCCTGTATTTTGAATGTATTGTTTTGTTTTCAATCAGATATTTAAAAGCAGCTTTATTTTACACACTCTTACGTACATCATTCTTCCATACATTAGGGGATATGTCCATACAATGCAGTTTATTCATTTTTACATAAGTTTCTCCCTTTTCCTGGCGGTACATAAAGCTAAAGAACAATTCAAACACTCTTCAGCCCCCAAAGTTTCAAATAATGGTAATTTGAGTAAGTGACTTAAAGCCAGAGAGCAACCCGGGGAGATGCAGTCTGAGCATCCCCGGGACTCTCTCCTGCATCACTGGGAGCTGGGATCACCACCCGAGCAACACGCCCGGACCCTAGAGGAGATGGAAACCATGTTATTTTTTGAGTACTCCAAAATGGCTGGAAGAGAATAGTATCACAGGCTTAAGGAAGCTCTCAGATGAGAAGCCACAGAGCTGCTCACAAACAGGATGCAAAACGTGCTGCCCAAAGTGAAGGGAAAGATGAAAACCCTGTGACTATTGCTCATCTCTTTCATGAGTCACAGACTTGGGCTACTGAAAAGCTGCTTTTCAGATGCTTTGAGCAAAACCATCACATACAAAAGTTGGAAACAAAACCCTGAAAGGTATTCACCATCCATGACTGCCTCTCTGAAGGTTGCCTTCTCAACGTACCCTAAAAAGGGAGGACCCTCCATTAAACTTATTTGCTTGGGCTTCATGTTTGATGCTGTGTGTTGCAAGACCGTACATCCATTTCCTGACCTGTAACTTCTAGTGGTTTCAGACTGTAATCCTTATCTTCTCAAAGCCTGTGGTGACAAGAAGTGAGAATTCAGAGAACTACATACTCTCCAGAAAATCTCAATCATCACTTCAACCTTGAAATTTAGTTAAATTCAAGTTCAGGTTAAAAAAATGATGTATTCTGTAATGGGAGGGTAGAAAACAAATGAACAAAAAAATCCCAACCACCTACACGAAAAACTTACAAGTGCATTGTAGCTATCAAAAGATCAACTAGCCAGCAACAAAAATCCAAACACTGAAGAAATTTAATTGGAAGACAAAGTACAAGAAACCTCTAGATAGCTTTGAGTCATCAGCCCCTCATGGTGCAAGCTGAAACAGCGATGTAGATCTCCTGGGTCATTGCAGATCAATCAGCAAGAGAAAAAATACTCTTGTGCTGCGACTTTCTTGCCTTAATCCAGCCTGGATTCAGGTTATAATTTTCTCTATTATTTGCACCCCATACTGTTTTCAATAAATTAATTTTTTGAATAAATATGTTCCTTTCAAAAGAAAAATTATAGCCTTCTGGAAGCAGAGGCTTCACTCCATTTTGGAGCTTGCTTCTTTTCAGGTAGCAAAGCAGATTCTGATCTCTTTTCCACTGACCTAATTTCAAAAATCACGCTTTTGAGATCACTGACTTTTTCTGAATTTACAATGATGTAACCGAAATCATACTCTCTACTCCAAAGGCCTTCTGGAGCCTGCAGAGTAATAACTGCTATAAAAACACAAGCTGCATTTTAGAATATGCACTATTCACCTAAAAAACAATTTGTAATTAATCACGCTATGCTTGTCATCAAATGTCGCCGAAAAGTTAACTCAAAGGACTAGAGGGAAGCGTTTTGCAAATTCAGCCCCTAAAAAAAGGGGTATGTGAAAAGTTGGTAAATGCCACTGAGTCAGTCACTCAGGGAGAATGAGTTGCAGTTAATTTACAAATCATTAGAAGTATCAGTAATAAAGTAATTCCTTCATTAAATATCTGATCAAATTGCACTTCATCAGACTAGTTCTGAAACCAGTTTTATCGCTAGGTTTAGCTGAATCGACAATGTGCTCTTTGGTTTTATTTTGCAGCAGTTTTCACTGTATGTTCCTTACGGGGACAGAGAATGACTGTACATGCTGACGGTAACAGACTTTTTCAGTTCTCAGGTTTCCTTCTTGCTTAAAGATCCTGACATTTAGGTTATTCTGCCTTTATCCTACCTTTAGATCTATTAATAAAAAACGCATTATGCAAATATTACACAAATATTGCCATACAACAAACTCCTTTTGGCTATTTACATTGGTAAAATCGGTTGAAATTGTGGATGCATCGCGGAGTGGGGGTTAGATGGTTCTTGCTGCCTAATTCCTGACAATAACACTCGCAGACCCCACGGCAGCAGCACACGCGGGTGAAAACCAGCAATGACACATTCTTCAGAGACCATCTGAAGCTCAAAGGCCTTCTTACAAAACTCTCACTCCCCCAAAATTTAGGTACTGCTCACTACAATCCTCACTAGCGCTTGCAGGATTCTAGCGTTGTATTATCTTTATACATTACCAGCAATATACATCAAATTCAATTTAGAAAAAGTGTTATAATAAGGAGCAACTATGGCATGTTTTGTTCTTGTTTTGTTTTTTACAAGATGCTACTTCCATATAAAACTACTAAGGAATAATGGCAGCACAATATATGTCACGTTGACTTCAGGGATTGACTGAGCTGGAACAATGAAAAAGCCAATAAATCTTCTCTTTTAAAAAGATACACTGATAATGCAAAGGAAATTATATATAACTAATAATTTCTTGTATTTAAAAGGGCACAGAGGAGGTAGCACAGTCATTTACCTCATATTTCACCCACATGACTTCCAGTTTTGTTCACATACAAAAACAACATCTATTATTTTCGCTTTATTTCCCTTGACCTAGCCAAGTTAAGGTAAATATGTACCATATACTCCTCAGAGGTCTCGAAAAGACACAGCTGATAAATGGCCTGCGAACATTCACCGTATCTGATGGAATGCAATCCTCAATTAAATATAAATCACTCCAGGTATTCTTTTCCCCATTTCAAAGAAAACAACAAATATTAGAAAAACAGAACCGCTTCCCCTTTCTCATTACAGCGCTTCCTCTCTGGAGCCAGCAATCCTGGGTGTTCTCCAACAGCCCAACCCCATCCGCGGGGCTGCAGCACCCTTTGCTTTGAAAATCTGTTACTCTGCCCATACCAAACGTAGCAGCACATTCTTCAGGATATGTACTGAGAAACTACCTGAAATAAGAAAATCCTCCCAAGTGGTAACAGTGTCAAAAATGACATGACTAATACAGAGGTATATTGAGGTACGGAGAAATTTAGGTAGGTAATTAGGTGCTGTCTCAAAGCCAGCATCTCACAGTGACATTCATCCAGGGCTTTTGTCATTTGCTTCAGCTCTACCGCACGGTGAGCACGTTGCAGGAAAATGGCAAGTGATGGAGTCCCTAAATGAGCCGCTGCTGTTTGACCCAATAATTTTCCCTTAAAAGAAATTCTGAGTACTATACAGAGCAATAAATAAATATTTACTTGAATGGCACGGAAGAATTAACTGTTCAACTAGCCACAGAAACCATGGCTTCTTTTTAAACTCTAGGTGAATACCAACTAAAGTATTTTTGTTAACCAACCTAGGTAGAGAAAACTCATCATTTTCCATGATTTATTAAAGAACACACATTCACTCTGTCTTATAAACAGAAGTGTGGTTTCACAAACATCAGCATAGCTCGCATCAGAAAGCCATAATTAGCTCCGTTCACTGACGTATTCAGACAACATAAATTACAGATCATGTTTAAATATCTGTCCAACAAAATAGTTGAGCAACAATCCAAAACCAAAGGAATAATTGTTAATATATTCCATAGGTAGAGAGCTGCTATTAGTTACAGGAAATAAGGTATATGGTTTCAGTAATGATCGTTTTAACGGTCACAGTCCCACACGTATGAGAAATTTATTCCACCACCGTATCCAGAGCACACGTGGTTCAGTATCTTATAACTCAACCGACTACAAAGCCCATCAGGTATGCATTGTGGACATAAACATACTTATAACCTTTGATGATTTCAGATGAACACACCATAATACCTAACACGGGCAAAAAGCTTTCACCTTCCACGTTCCGATAAAATGGGATTTTCCAAAGGACTATCACAGGGTCTTTGCCGTTCCCCCTCTGCCCCTTCTCCCTCCCAGCTCCGCAGTATGCACCCATCCGAAGTGTGGATCCGGCGTCTACACACACACAAACCTAGATTGAAAGAGCCTGCGTTACCCTCCCACTCATGACAATGACTCACCAAAACCCCAGAGCTATACCTTAAACACAATCACATTTTAATGTTTGACCGAAATTTAACTTGTATTTAGATCACCCAAAAGTACCGGCTCCAAGGTTTGTCATTACTAAACTGTGTAAGTGCACAAAGCGAGAATGCCACTTAATTTATCTTTTATATAAATCAACTGGAAAAAGCAAGAAATTCTCTACCTCTTTTGAGAATGTGGTAAACCAAAATTGTTCACCTTTATTTGGACGTCTGCATCAGCACTAATATTAGTTTACTGGTGACACCCGTAGACCACAGTCTGCCCCATCCACACAACCTGAGAGTTGCAAACACCTACAGAACACCAAAAACCAGTATTACCTGAAGGCATCACGGATGCTTGAAACCTGTAAGGATTGCCCTGCCTGCTTTTGTTTCACTAAACACTAAAACACAACATTTAATTTCACTTTGCTTATTATCCACATATATGTCAATGTAATGAAGACAGTCTTCACAAACAATCAATTCCCAGCCAGAAATAAAAATAGAGTGAAATGGAGAAAATGGCAGAAGTCCCAGTGGTCTCAGGTAAGGATTCCCCCATCTGGGAACTCTGCCTCAAAATCCCTTTGAGTGTAAGGCTTATTTATGATACTTATTTGAAGTACTTAAAGGACTCCTAAGTTATTCTTCTATGGACTATTTTAAGATTACTGTAAATACACATACACTGAAAAATCAGCTGCTTGTAATACACCTTAAAATATGCAAGTATTGATTTTTTTTTCCTCATTCTCAGAATTATGTTCCTCAAAATGCTCGCACATCAGAGCACGGGGCAGGCGTGCATCCCAGCTAGGCGAGAAGCACAGCAGTCCTTGAGATGATGCAATTAGAATTGCAAACAATAGAACTTTAAAATAATTGTTTTGATCTTAACTAAAAAGCCAACTGCGAGGATCGCCGGGTTCAGGGTTGAAAGCACAGATGTAAGAACTGAAATGCAACAGCAGGCATTGAAAGTTACAGTTTAAAGATGTCCCACGGCTATTAATCCAGAGACACCCTGACACAAGAGACTGTAATGGCTCCTTTTGGAGTTTACATATTTAAGAAAGTAACATGCTGTAAAATCTGCGCATTATCCTGTGCATGTTAAGTAAACAATATTGCTATAAATCCTTATGAAGACGTTGTTAATGCATATGCAGAGTATGCACTTTAAAACTCAGTATGTAAATTTTTTTATTATTTTATCTATGCAAAGGCATTAATGGCCTTCATAATTTCTTGCTGTAAACTAAATTTGGGTTTTTTTCAGCTATAGAAAAGCAAAAAAATTTAATCCTTACATTTTTCTTTTCACCTTCTTTCCTGACAGTCTAAGATTGTCGTAAATACTTTGCATCTATACTTCTAGCCATCCTCAACCAACATCTTTGAAGATCTTAATCTATATTGAATAAAGTAAATTATTGCAATTTATTTTTTTTCCAGTGGAAAACACCATCTGTGTATCACATTTATGGTTAACTCAAAACCACATGCAGCCACACTACCTCGGTGGGGAAGCATACCTCCCCCTTTGGAGCACAGTGCCCAAAAGACGTTTTCAGGGAAATTTCACTGACCGATCTCCTGGTTCCCAGTACATTGTGAACCGCAATGACAATGCACAACTCGGTTTGCATGTCTCTAATTGACCTCCTAAGTGGTATACATGGGACTAAGTACTACTCAGCACAGGGTATCAGGGAAAATAAATAGCCTGTAAACTATTTTTGTGAGTTCAGATTAACAAAGGCAAAGTAAGTATTTTTCATATTTAATTAGGAGAAAGTCTTCTTTGTTTCTAAGCCAAAAGAGAAGGGGAAAAGACAAAGAAGAGGTGTGACGGAGAACCAGGGGCCACGCTCTGCCAGGGAAATGACTACAGCCACGACTACTCATCGCCAGCAAACTGGATTACTCTTCCACAGAGTTTGTTCCGCTGCTTCCTTCCTTTAATGGTCCCAGTAGATTTACAGAAGTCGACATGAGTATGCTGCAGAGCAGCAGATATTAAACAATCAATTATCTTCACAAAAAGTTCTAACATTATTTTGGGCAGCTCTTCAGCCAGTAACAGGTTTTTCAAAAAACCCAGCACAGATCTAATATGAGAGCATAACCTGAAAATGCAAGGTTAGCATTTGTACTCGATAGAAAATTAGTTAATCTGATTTAACAGTTAATTATAAGCTCCCATTTGCCATGTAATTCAAAAGCCTGGAATAATGATAACTTACTTTTACAGAGACTGCTAATGTTGTTTCATGGTATGTTGGTTTTATCCAACTTCTTTGGACTGTGTTTACAGTGCTTGAAGACTCAAGGCAGACTGCAAGACTCATCTTTTCCGGTACTGTACCTATGACTATAAATTTGATAATACTGATGATCTTGAAGGCTTACATTAGGTTTAAATAGATGAACGAGACTTGATTTAGACTATCACCGAGTGGATAGGGAACTAATAGGTGTGGTAATGGGAGATGTAGCGCTATTTTTAAACTTGACAGGAGACATATTAGTTGCTAGTTCCCTATTATAGAAAAAGCACCAGTCTGGTAATAATGGGCTGGCATTTTGAAATTCCTCCGATTTATTAGGAATACGATGAGAAATGTGTTGCACACATTCTGGGCTTCAGACCAGTTTCTGTATGGAAAAGTAAGCATTACAACCTGCATTCATAGCCAGTTTAAGAACATACACATACACTTGAAAATATGACTTGTAAATATTTTAACTAATTTTATTTGAAAGACTTAGTCTATAGTTCATATTAGCTAATTGGTTAAAAGACAAAGCACTTGTTAGAAGCCATCATTAATTGCTCCATGAGATAATATAATCACCCTACATCAAAAACTTGGTTTGTTTTCTACAGCAAATTTAAAGTAGTAAAACCTTAAATGAGAAACAGCGAATCATTCTCGTATCATGGAAATTTGGGATTTAGTAATCAAATCGCTCCTCTTGTATAAAAGCTGGAATTGCAACAGTTAATTTAAATGTTAATTTAAACATTAGGCTTGGTAGCCCGAGAACTTTGGCAGCAACTTTTGAGTGGGCACAAGCCAGATTTATTTTACAGTCAGAAACTATCCATTTGAATATGTGATGAAAGGATCTGCATCTTCAGTCACACCTTGAGTCAACAAAAAGGATAAGATGAGATCTACTGTCAAATCAAGTTCAACTGTGAAATCCGGGAGGAGTCCCATGCGGAGGAGTATTACCGAGGGACAGATATATGAACTTCACAACACATGCCGGTAAGGTCACTTCAAAATGAAATTCAATCATGATGTAAAATGGACTTCAAAAGGGGTGCTAAATGTATCTGCCATGTTACTCACCTAAAGACCCGCAACACAAGCAATTTAAAATGATAATCATGAGGATTTTGCCAAGCTACGAAACCCTTCACCAAGTGAAGAGAATAAATCATCAGGTTTTTGTTTGTTTATAAGAAGCAACATTAAAGTACCAGATCCCTACAGTAGTCTGGATATGACGTTCTTGTGATTCATAAAGTAACTTCAAGGTTGCAAAGTTACCTGCACAAAAAAGTCCTTAACTTCAACTATTAAGTACGAGTATTCAACAGATGAAATAATTTTTGGTCTTCCACTTGCCCAACTCTTGTCTTCTCAGGAGAAAGCTGAACCAATGCTTCACACTATGAATCTCTGAGAACAGAAATATATCTCATTAACTTCTGTCCCGTCAGCATCATGTTATCTCTTTCAGAAACTGCTCAAAAGCTCTCAGATTCAATAGTAAACATCACGCAACGTTGAATGAGGACTTTATATGGCGCTAAACATATTTTTCCATTTCAATAATATTTACATCCTATTTCCAACTTGACATACAGAAGACACGTTATCCACATCAGTTTATAAATCTAGCGCAATGAGAGCTGCCTATTTGATTTAGTGGTGCAGCATCATGTTTCCTGTACATAATTTCCCTACAAAGTTTTGTCTAAGCCCTCCGAAAGGGCTACAGCAATATTAAAGGCTCCGGAGTACGGCCAAAGCACTTTCTGACATCGCACTGCAAGTGTTCCCCAACATCTCTGCTGACCCAAGAACAGCAAATCTAATGCCTTCAGTCACTTGTTTCCATTCTGTTGTCTGCAGAGCCTGCAAAATACTTCCAAGGATTTGCTTAAAGCGGTGAAGAAAAGCATATTCATATATTTTATTTCACTTTGCAAGTATGAGAAAGTTAAGGGGTCCACCTCCTCCACTGGGAAGTATCTATGGATACACATATCGCAGAAAGCTGAAAAATACTGCCATCAGTTAAGGAAAGAAGTCTGTTATCATCTGTCAATTGAAATGGTGAGCATTTCAGGAAGTATTTTTTTTTATCATGAATAAAAGCGATATACAAGTGTCTCAAAACAATCTGTTTTGGAAGGTTATTTTGGTTATTTTGTAAACAAGTTTAGGTTCTGAGCTGATGTTTTAAAAACAGATATCGTGAAAAGAATAAATATTATCTGGAGGAGAACCCTAACAGACATGAGACGAGCGTGGCCCTTTTTAGCACTGCCACGGAAACAGCAAGGCAAGGACATGCACAGAAGACATCAAGATGCAAATTTTTTCCTTGAAGATTATCAGATGGCTGATATTAGAAAAGCACCATTAAAATCACCGCCATCAGAAAGCCTCTGCCTTAAAAACTTTGGTTTTGTCGCACACAACAAATCTGGCTATAGCACATGATCTGTAGGCTCTAATGAAAAGAGTTAAAAACAGTTGGGTTTTTTATTTTACTTCGTTATAAATCATGAAGATATTAGTCAAACTCACTTAAGATTTCAGCTTTAGTGTCACTTCTCCACCTATCTAAAAAAAAGAGTCTGAAAAGCATTTAGCCTGCCTGAGTCAACTGGCCATGCTCATAAAACTTTCCTCCTAAAATCTGAAAACCCTTATCAAAATCAAACATCCTGTTCAACAAAACTGAAATGATGCTGTCACTCATCAACTACTTCAACTTGAACCACTGGAGAACCTGCAGAACCTAGCATGCTCCCCCTGCAAACTGGTACAACGTTAAGAACATTAAGTACGGTTTATAACGGCTATGACTACTGGGGTGCAGAGAAAAACATCTTCACTGCAGAGCTCAGAGCTGAAGAAACTATTTTAAGGTCATTACTGGGAAATCCTAACTATTTAAAGTTTAGCTGGCTATTAGTAGGTGCTCTTACTGACATCGCTGATACGATGAAATGCCAGAAATACTATTACAAGCCAACACAAGAAACCATTTACACCTCATGCACGCAAGGTCTGTGCTTAATATTACCACTTCTTCATTTCAAAGTCACAAAGATCACAAGTTTCACCAGCAAGTTAAAGATCCGTTCTGACTCGTATTAAAGATTTAAGGGTTGTGCAGTTATTCTGGCCATTGGGAAATTTTTGGCAATACCATCAGTTAAGCATTCACAGCAGCCATAAGCAGCTCTTGGAGGCCTGAAGAACAACAGCACAGGGACAGCTTGGAAATGCCTCTAAAATCAAGGCGGTGGTTATCTCCGAGAGCCTTCCACGTGCAATTGGACTCAAAGCAATGCTACAGCTAAAACCTTTGGTATTATTTTTCATTATGTTTTCTTCATATACAAAGAATAGTCAATTGTGGCGATTAAGACATTGAGAAAACACACCAGGTACTACTCATCAGGTCTCAAAACAGTCTTAGCAACTGCTCATCAGAAATAACGCTGACTTGCCAGTACTCCTGCAATATCTGCAGCGTTGGCTGTTGCTCTAGGTGAAAGCCGCGAACCCTTTTGCTGTCAAGGCTTTCAACCTAAACGCACCAAGCATCGGGACTAGGAAATCTTCTTGCCTATTAACCAAGCCACACAACAGAAACTGTTAAGGTGAAGTAGAATCATTGACACAAATCAAAATTTAAAAATGGAAAAGATAAAAATGCAATTTTTAACTGTTTCTTAGTCTTTGCTAGAATTGCAGTGAATCAGGTAGCTTTAAAGAAGTTTCTTAGCGTTGCTTTCCAGCTGACAAAAGAAAAAGGGAAACTGTGAACCATTTTCACCTTCATAAACTTCTGCCCTGAACAGCTGCACCTTCTTCCAGCCAACGTAACAAATACACTCTACTGAGCAATGAAGTCTTCGAAGTCTGCAAAAATTCAAGCAAAGAAAACTTGGGCCCCAAAAGTTTGCTTTATCTTAGCGAATTTTATTGGTGGTATATTGGAAGTTACTTTACGATCCAGGGACGTTAGTGCATCCTTACTCATCAGTCACAGCGGGAAATAAAGACGCTGCATTTTCTGCTGTGCTGTGGTGGTGGCTCCGGACACCACGGTACTTGGCTATTTCTAGAAAAAACAGGGAAACAAGTGCTTTGCTTATGGAGATAACGTTAAACCTATCTCCAGTTATCTATTTATGTTAAGATTTTTGAAAATCACTTTCATAAAATGGATCCGAATCTAAGAGAGGTATTACATGGGTCTTATCTTATTACAGAGTAAACGATTCAGATCTTTCTGAATCTTTTCAGATCTGATCTTCCCATCGCCGTTTAAGCGGAGGTTGGTCCCACAAAGATCAGTTACGTGTAGATACTTGAAGGTGCTATATGAAACTGGTTTAGTCCCACATTTAAAGCAGAAATAGCTCTGGAAGACATTTCGCTCTCCCAATTTGAGTATTAGAGATATAATTAAAATACAATTAAGAGAAAGGGGAGGGGAAACCAGAGTTGGACATTCAGTATGACACCAGCTTGTCGCTGTGGTTTCACAGATTAAGTTGCCTCCAGCGAATATATATAGTGGAAAACAATGCAGACAGGGCACCCCAAATTAAGCAGTACCAAACAAATGCTTTGAGAAGAGAAAAGGAGTTATTTCCACCTATCTACATCCACCACGCGTTAGCTTCCGCTGAAGAGAACCTAATCCAAACTCTGTCTGTTCCTTTCAAAGTGGTTACAAACCATTTGTGAGGTGCATTCAAAGCGTGCTAAGATGAACAAAATCTGTTTTGCATGCCAATATCCTTGGAGAGGGCAATATTCATGCAAGCTGATTCAAGCTACTCTTCAGAGCTGCAGCACTCTGCCTTCCCACTGAAGCTCTGAATGAGTATGGACAAGAGAGATCCATAAATGATTTCTCCTAGAGTCTATAGACAGCTGGTTTCTTAACACTCATGGAAGCATTTTCTTGGGCATTAACAGAATGACTTAGAAAAAAAGTCTCCTTTTTTCTTTAAAGCTCTTTTTCTTCTCAAGCTGTGTAACACCACTTGATATTTAGTGTACATTCAACTCACATGAGCTACTCAACCAAGCGCTAGGCTTCGGCATACTGAAGGTGCGTAATGGTTGACTAACAAACGTAGACCATTTCACACGTTCGTGCTTATTTACAAATACCACTTACATACTGCTGACATTTGTAATGACACCTGTGATGTTGCTGACACACCACTACCTTTGTGAAGTTTGCATCTACAGGCACAGTCGATTCTAAGAAACTGGCTGGTGAATATACACAGAATTTCCTTTGACTGTAACTAGAAAGGTTATTTTGACTATTTCCTATTTGAATAGGAAAAAAGCTTCAGAAACAAGGTTTAGCGAGGCTAATCCCCCCACTGATTTTCTTATCACTGAATACTAGTTCATTTGATTACTTTTGTCAACAATTTTCTCAAAATTTTCTCCTGGCCGTATTACCGGCTTGCTTAAATTATACTGTAGACACATATTCCTACATACACAGAATTTCATTTATTTGTTACTATTACTGTTGCTTGCTAACTTGTTATTCCAAAGTCTATGACCTCTAAATGCAGCACTTCAGCCCTTCCAGAAACCTTGACACTGAGTTTGATGACAGATAAATACTTGGTTTGGTTTTGTATACGTAGGTAGACTATAAAGAATTCAGCTTACAATGGAAGCGAAAAGGGAATGTAGATGAATTATTCAACTTTTCAAAGTCAAAGGAGTTCTGAACTACCTTAAGACGAAAAAGACACTAGATCTGTGTACATGTTCAAATTACAAGCTAATTGTAAGAAAATGCTTGGATTCAATAAATAAACCTAACAATTATATAACTTCTAACCAAACACTTTCAATTGTTTTGTTTAAATATGCTTTAGACAACAAAATGTAACTGTTCTATCTCCTCCCTCCAATCCCAAAATCGTACTACATCTTCTGCCTGGTGTTTTCCCATTATTAACAAGAGTTTCATTTATCTGCTTTCATCCAAAAATGCTGAAGAGCTTAACAAACATTAATTAAACCTCACAACACTCCTGTGAGGTAGGTAGGTATTGTTATCTCTACTTTACAGATGAGAAAACTTGAATTAAAAATTGTGATTTGCACAGTTTTCCCACAGTAGTTTTAGAGTAAAGCCAAGAGCAGAAGAAAGGAGCAGTGACTCCTATGTCCCTACTTCCAGCCACCCCAACACACATTCTTTTTTAAAACAGCAGGAATTTACTTGCCAATTTGCCACACGTGAAAAAATGTTCTGAACAACAGTGTTAATTTTTCATTAGCATGAGCCCTTGTAAGAAAATACAGACAAATACATATTTTACCCAGATTGTACTTTCATTATTTCATTAATTTAACTTTAAACTGAAAATGAGACAGAATTTTGTGTCCTTTATTAATATCATTCTTCATCTGGTTAGCTGATAAATTCCATCTTCAAAAGGAAAATCCACACTTCTTGAAACCATATGAATTGTTTCTCATAAGGCTGAACCCCTGATTTCCTCTTTTCAGTTACGTTTCTTAATGTCTTCTTTTTGTTTCCTGTTCTTTTACCTTCCCTTCTAATTACTTTACCTTCTTTTCCAATTACTTCCTGTTGTACTTACCTTAATCCTACATCATCTTTTTTTCTTCTTTAAACTTTTTCAGTGATGCAATAAAAGCTACAAGGGATAGACTTAACAGCATATCAGCTACTACCTTGATGAGACGTGTATCAAGTTTTCTTGTCTCAAACTACCCTCACTTCCAACTTTTTCCTATGTATGGACATGTCCACCATGTCTCTTATCTGCTAGGTCTACAACCTCAAATGTTCTTCTCCCTCCCCATCACGCTTCATTCCTCATTAGGAAATCTCCAGTTTCAATACAGTCCTTTCTTCGCTGTTCCAGAAGCAATGCTTCATGGCTTCCTTGCCTTATTTTCTTTGCCTAATCTCTGGTCTGGCTTCATGCCTGTCAATTCTTCTCCACTCAAATTGTCTCAAACACCTTTACAAACAATCTCTTTCTTCCTCCTTCAACTTACCACATCAAATCCAAAGTTTTCCTCTTCACCTCTGAATTTCCCCCCTCCCCCCAGTTAGACTTAAGGCTCCTTTCATCATTTTTCTTACTTTTATTAGACTTGCTTGGTACATCTCAACTTCCTACCAGAAAAAAGGAACAGCTTTTACCATGTTGCCAAAGAGTCACCCATTTTTTTTATCAACTCTACTCCATATGCTCTTTCCAAAGTCTCCCTAACAGCCCCTGCTCACGAATACTTTAAGTTAATAACACTCTTCTGCACCTATTCTGTACATGCTCCTCTAAGCCTAACTATTTCAACCTTTGGTATTCTACACTCCTACTCCCACCTTCTGTCCAGGTCCTCTTCCATAAGCACTACAAGTTGAGACACCAAATACGTCTTCCGCATCTCTAGGAAGCTCTCTGTACCACTTCGGTCCAGGCTGTCCCATACAAGTAAAACTACTTCAACGATGCTTTCAATTAGTCCAAGAAACATGAGAGTCCAGCCTCGTTTTTAAAAATGCTAAGTCTTTTCTTTGTGAAAAGACTTGTTGAAAAAGCTGCAATCCTCAAAATCAGCCAAATAATTGTGTATTTTCACAAATCTAACAAATGTGTAGTCCATAAAAGTGGCAGTCTCCAACTCCGCTGTTTTACAAACTAAGCTGACATTGTTAATAACTGTTTCTGAATGGACACGCACACCACTCAAGTTAAAGAAACAGCTCAAGTTAAAGAAACAGCTACTAAAACACAAGTAGATTAATAAAGATTTTTTTTTTTTTTGACAAAAAGATTGTTACATTTTTGTTGAAGATACATGATTTTCTATGACTTTTTTATTTCTCTTATTTCGGAATCAGCATGAAAAGTTAAATTAGGTCTTTTTTTTAAAACCATACAAGTTAGCACATCTTGTTTGTACTGTCTACTCTAATGAAGTAAGCCTACATTTGCCAGTGTACAGTAAAAATAGGTAGATGCATTATTCACGTACTCTCTGCAAGTGGCAACTCGCAGGCTTTGAGAACTGCTCTCATCATATGGAAGCTGCAACAAATGTTCAGTGACTGTTTTCTCTTTCAGCTCTCAAAATTACAGCTGGATTCTTCAAGCATTACGTGTCGTTTCTTGCATTTCAAAGCTTCTGAACTACTTGGACTGCAAGAGGCAAAAGTTCTGCCCACAAATACTTTCTTGCACCCACTGATTTCATGCTACAGCCAAAAAAAAGTATGGAACGGAAGTAGGATGCCACTCGTTTCACTATATACACTGGCCAGTGTATACAGCATCCCCCCGATTATACTTCAGCTGAGCAGGATCCGTATCCGCTTCTGCAGCACACAAACCAACTCCATTCCTTTTTCATCATTTCACAAAGGTGAAGTTTCAGAAGACCCTACTAAGCAAAATATTTTATCACATATGCTTAGGAGTACAAAAAGCCAGCGTAGGAAAAATTAGGTTCTCCAGCAGCTTTTTGCTCCTTAGTTACCATCATACCATTTAAATTCATGACTTTTACACTATTTCACAATGAGCATACTATCTAATGGGAAGAAACCGATGCGCTATTGGCTATTGGTTACTACTTGTTTCTATTTTGAGAAGACTCTTGCTGAAGCTCTCTCCATTTCTGCATGCTTAACAAAGGTCAAGAGTCACTTTATTTCATCTCTGCAGGCAAAAAAAAAAGTTGCATTTTTTTCCTTTCTAATATCCCCCAAGGTTACCCATTCCTTTGCATTCAGCTGGTGATAGAAGAAATATCTGAAATCCTTTGAAAACTTCAGATATGCACTACAGATCAATAAGTTTCATTATGAGAGGCCTCTCACAGCACATTAGTCTCTCCACTACTGTCATTTACTTCTTGCTTGATTTTCTTTTGGCCTTTCTTTTGTTTTTTTCATTTTAGTGAATTTTTATCTCCAAAGCCACGAATGATGTGAGCCTTGCCTACCACTGAAACTGCCACTAATGAGCAAACACTCTCCAATGCTGAAAAACAGGTTGGGACCCACAGAAGAGCGGTTTCAGTGAGAGACTCCCACTCTTTTCTTTTTTCCTCTTTAGAGGTATCAACCCTATCTTCATTGAAAACAGTCACTTTTCCCAAATAGCTTCTTATGGTGAGACAACAGAAAATAAAATTTGCTTCTGAAACTCTCTAACCATTAATTTTTAACTCCGTATTACACACAAAACAAAGTTTGCCTCCGTAATAAATGCTTCGCTTTGTGAGGACTATAATAAACTACCCTCTCTGCAGCATATGAAAATCCAGAGCGAGACTTGGGTCTGCTCTTCTAAAGCCCAGCACCGGGCAACATCAGACCAAAGTGTGAGCACAAGCTTCTGGGGCATCACAGAAACACCGGGAACATCAGACGCTGAAACGTGTGTAGGTGTATTAGCAGTCCTACCATCCATCTGTCAGAAATCTTCGATGTTCCTGCACATCACCCACTGGCAGAGCTGCCTGCCAAGCAAAAATATTATGAAATGTTCATTATATACGCAAATCTCCCCCCCCCCTTCCCAAGAAGGAAATGGAAAAACCTGTCCCTCCACACGCACATACTCACATTTGTTACCAAGAAACGGTGAAAGACTTTCAAATTCACCCAGGAAAAAAAAAAAAGAATCTACCCAGAGACCAGGACTGTGAATTTAGATATATTTTAGCGAACTTTACTTACCAGAGGATATGCTGACTTTTAGTTCACATATATCTCATTTTTTAAGGTACGTTAAAGACCGAGTTTACAATTAACTGAACAGACAGCATACAAAAGGCTTTTAGAACTACACCATATGGTCGAGGGAAAGGAACAATCTGGACTATCCACATTTCAATCTGCAGGCTTGTCCACCTCTATAACACATTGTATTGCTGTAATAAAATATTAAGATAGAAATATAAAAGTGAAAATAATCTATCTTTTGCACTACCAAGGAAAAGGCATCCTACAGTCTAGTGCGTTTAATAAATATTTTAAGTTTTATGATTTTGGCATGCTGAATCAGATATAGTCAATAAAATTCCCAATTCATTTAAAACAATATTTCCAGAAGGATATGGGTGGGTATTCATCTTGTGCTTCAGGGAAATAAAAAATACCAGTTTACACGGGGTATACTGGCAGCAGTTTATGTAACAGATGACACATTCTTGGAAATCAAATAAAAGCAGAAAGAAAATACCCATTGTTGCTTAGTGAAGGACTAATCACATGGTCACAGCTGGAACCAGTGTAAATCATTCATTAATAAAATTCTGTTGTAGTAGTCACTTTTTTCTGCTTTTCAAATGCCAATAGAAAAAAAAACCTCTTTCAATTCTTTGCAGAAATGATACACTTGTAAGTATTCCATGGTAACTATTAAACTTATTAAATCTTCGCAGAAAAAAAAAAATGCCTACAATGAAGGCATTGTTGGCGCTAAGGAAAAATATAAATACTTACGTATTTTATATATAATCCCAGAACATAGCCAAGAAGATACTTGCTACACTTGGAGGTACTGGCCTGACTTCTGATTGCACAGAATCCAAATCTTGAGAAAAATCAGCTGAAGTGTTTTGCAGAGTACATTTTATAACGTAAAGGAATATAAATGACAGCCTTGTGAGTCATATCCCTCAATGTAAACTAGAAAGTTGCACTAGATTAAAAGCAGACACTACAAAAAAAGATCATGTAATACTCAAGTATTCCATAATTACATACTCTGTTGGATATAGGTATCATAGGCTCATGGCCAACCCTGCCTTGAGCAAGAGGCTGGACTAGATGGCCTCCAAAGATCCCTGCCAACCTGAATTATCCTATGATCCCATGTTCTTTCACACTATAGAGTTCTCCCTTCTTGAGTTGTGACCCTTCTTTTCTCTTTCATTTAAAAAAAAAAAACAAACAAACAAACAAACAAACAAAAAAACACATCTATTTCAAGTTTTGTGTTTCATTGCCTCCAATAGCAGGAAAAAAAAAACTCATACCAATCTATCTTTGCATATAGATTTGACTTTGCAGGTAGCGAGTTATTAAATCACAAAAATCAGACCATCCTCCGCAATTATTTTGAAAGCAACCTCCTGCTATATGAATGCTGATAAGTTTGTTGTTCTACTCACAGTACTACAGGATAAGAGGCCTGTTTTTCTTATCATTTCAGAGAAACTACTGAGAACAGTAAATATAAACTATACCATTTGATGCCTTAAACTGCAACAATATAAAGTAAATGGGAAAGCTTTTTCTCCAGACCGAAAGAAAAATCAAAGTCACACCATTCCTGATCATTCAGTGCAAACACTGCAAGAACAGAGCATTTAAAATTGTCAAGAATTCCTTTAATTGAAAGGTTTCTTTGAATTTAAAAGCTAAAAATATATTAGCTCCCTCATTCTGTGCCTACTAAGCAGTCTGAGCAAAGACTTAAAGCACCCTGGCTTGATAGGATATCTGGGTTTTATTGTCGAGCTTGCTAAGGACTTCTCAAATCTCTATCAAGCCACGGACCCTTGAAATACAGCTGCGTAAGCCCTGTACAGCCAGTGGGAATGCTCAAGTGTAAAGTTCAACACATGCTTACATTTTCGCATGATCAAAGGCTCAATTGCTCTGTTCTTCAGTTTACTGTAGTTATTCCTACCTCACAGTGACATCCTCAGTAAAGAAAGAGACTTTATATGAAAGTGGTTAATATAAAAAAGAAAACCCCAGTTTTCTAGTAATTAACTTCAAGCGGTATGAAATGACAGTTCAAAGCACTGTCGCTGCTAATAGCATTACTTATATACAGGAGGAAATCGTTACCTAAGAAAACTAGAATATACAAATGAAGTACAACAATTTTATCAAATTCAGTAACAAAAAAGACCCCCAAATTTCCTGTTAACTTCTATTTCAGGAATTGTCTGTGTACTTTTTGTCAGAACAGGTAAAATTGGAAGGCAGGCATACGAATTGAGTATGTAAGTGCTAAAGAAAAATCTGTAACTAAAGAAAAGCAACGACAGAAAGCATCAGCTTTCACACATGTATAGTCCATGATGCAGACAGGCAACGTAAGATACCATTTTCTGCTCTTTCTCTCTTACAAATAATAAAAATACTGCTTTTTTTAGTAACAGAAAAATGCAGTAAAGCAGATCATGACTGGCCAGGATACACGGGTAAGTTTACTTGTTGTTTGGTGATGTGTTTTCATTTCAATAAAATTATTTTTCCTTTTTTTTTTTCTTTTTTTTTTTTTTTAAAAAAGCTGTTGAGGAGTGTATCTGACCAGCTTATGACTTTTAAGAACTTTTCTAGAAGAATTAGATAATATAATTCTCCGTCTGATCAAAGGAGGCTGTCTTTGCGCCCAGAAAGAGCAGCCAAGCACCTCGCTCTTCCCCACCCCAGAGCCTGCCAGACATCCTGCTTTTCAGAAGTCTGTCCAAAGGGCTTTGAAACATAATGAAAACAGGCCTAGGAGGACTCCCCCATGTGCTTCCCACAAAATATTTGATTTTCTTCTTCATTTGTCTGCTTCTAGATGAAATGCGAAGAAAAAAAAAAATTGTTACAAATTTGTGGGGAAAATGGCACATCAAATCAAAGTCAGGCACATACCTGCCCCAGGCACATATCATGCTTCACGTGCCCACACCCTCGATTCTCCTTGAAGCTACACCACGTACACCTGGTGGGTAGTGTACTTTTATTTTTTTTTAATCTGCTGCTAACACCTTACGAAGCGTATTGTTTCTTCCGACACTGGTATCATCAAAGCACTTTGACTAAGTGGTTTTAATGGTTTCCATGCCTAATTGCCATTATTCTGGCAGTTCGCCGGCAGCCGCGCCAGGCCATCGTTCAGGCTACCTGAGAAGCGATGGTGTGGGTTGCAGCCGTACCTCCTCCAAAGCCACACCACCAGCACCAGACACGGGTCCTCGCCCGTACCTCCGCACGGTTTGGATGGGTGTGCAGCCACAATCCGGAAAGACAAACAGCATAAAAATCAAACTTTTGAAAATATACATCTATTAATGATTTTTCCTCACTGGAAACCCCGTACCAAGTTTAGGTAGACTAGTTGTTTCAAACAAAGTGTAACAGGGTAAAAAAAAAAAAAAAAAAAAAAAAAGCCAGTATTTAGTTTAGCTAGGAGACAAATATGACAGATAGAAGCTAATGTTAATGCTACGAAAGCTAAGATTTACCTTTACTAATCCCGCTCAGTGAAAACAACAGGACAGAATTAAAAATGACAAATTTGAGATGAGGGGGAGGTATGAAAAGGAGAGACAAGGAGGCACACGAGGAAAGCTGCTGCCGCCTCACCTAGAGAGCTGCAATTTATTTCAATCAGCTCTATTTAAATCAGTATTACAACTTTCTCATGTAGACAAGCATCAGGATTACTAATTTCAGCGGATATTACCTGAGTGCACACAAGAAACACAAGTTCAGGCATTTAAACTTCTGGGCTGATTCACACTTTAAAGTCAGAAGTAGTCGTCGTCTAAAGTGTCTCTACTGAGAGGTAATGAGCAAGTTCATTTATTTAGTTTAGATCATTAAGGCATAAAAGTCTTCACCACTGTTACATAAATGAAGACGAAGTTATTCATAGAAAAGGAATAAATGTTTCCAAAACATGTTGTTCCTCTGCAGCAGAAAAGAAACCACCGCAGAAAGAATGATGCTGCTGGATGAGAGAAAGAAAGGATCATAAAACTGCACCAAGAGCGAATTTCAAACTGAAGTGAGGAGTTGATTAATATTTTTGACAGTAACAGAATAAAAAGGGGCTGGGCTTAGCCTAATAGCTATTTTACAACCTAAATTTTATTAAACTGGTATTATATTTTGTAATTGTATATTAAAATGTGTCCCACATTAGGCAGCAAATAGCTTTTAGTAAACATTTTGTTTTCTTTAGCAAGACAAATCTTCAACACCAACTGCAAGTACCAAAGCAGTCTTTCACTCAAATACTTTCAGAGCGGTTTTTTCCCTCCCGTTTCACTCAAAATATGCAAACTCGGTTGCCTATGACTTGCACATAAACCTGAATTATGGTATTTAAATCCATTCATTAAAAGCTAAGCACTCAAATGGTCTGAAGACAGAAGTTTAAGCAAAAGCAACTACTCCCTCAACCAGGACCAGCGAGCAGTTACTCCAAGGGTCAAACCCCAGAGGATGGGACTGGGGGGTGTCTGAAATTCAAGTCCTAGTTCTTGCATTTTTAAGGTGACACATTGCTGCTCTCCTCTTCCCCACCCTGGCCTGCAGCTCTGTGACTTTCCGTGAGGCTGGCGAGGTTTCTTTGAAAAACCAAAACCAAGTGGCAAGCTCATGTGCTGGGTATGGGAGGGTGCTCTCAGAACGCTCACAGCATCACTTTTCATCTTCTAAGACATAAATTCATGTGATCTTTTAACAACTATTTATTTCACACCAAACCAGATATCTCCCTAAAGCCTACCAATACAGCCTGCAGGCATATTTCTTAATAAAGTACTGAATCCTTGTATACTTCAAATTTGCATAGCAAAGGGATGAATCAACTATCACAGAAGTAGTAACACTGTGCAGCAACTGCTCACCTCTTGCAGAAGAAAAAAAATCCTTGTTTATTGGGTTTGGGTGGGACTCTACACCAAGCGCCTTTCTTCACGTTTCACAATTGTGAAATACCATTTTCTTGCAGAACTGTGACAAGCACGACTGCTGTTCACACTATTCAATGCATCAGCTATGTTCATGCAATTTATATTTTGCGTATGTAAACCACAGCATATGTAGATTTTCTTTATTTCTGCTTAAAGGTTAATGCGATTATACAACACCAATTTAACGAAATTAAATAATATTAGTAAGAAAATTATTTTGTTGGAATATTTCACATAATTTCCTGTATTACCTTTGCTGTAAACAGACGTATTTCTGCCAACAGAAATGCTTCAGTTTTAACAAAACTAGCAAACTATGGGATTTCCAGCAGCACCTACATTAAGTGATATATCAATAAATCTTTCTCTCTCTCTTTTTCTTTTAAGACATACAAGGTGTTACATCAGGACTGCATTTGACAGAATTAAATCAGTCTGTTGTCCTGGCTGCGTTTAAGTGTTCAGAAAATAAGTAGTTGTATTTGAAAACAAGGAATGAAGCCCCCAGAAATTAAGATGTGAATTCTGCACATTTGTTTAGAGCACAAGGGTAACTTTTATCTAAAGAACCAGACACAGGTAAGTAGCAGAGGGGTAAGTAGCAGAGGAAAGTCCAGCAAGAAAGCTCCTGCCCACATGCTCCTCTGAGAAATATTTAAGGTGAAATTAACACTTTTTGCACTAATGGATCACAATTAAAGCTTTTCAAAAACTACTAGGGGAGGAGATCTACTGAAAAACTGTGACGGAGGCTATCAACGGATGATACAGCATCTCCTACAATCTAAAAAAATCCTTATCTGCTACACAGCAGAACATAAGCTAGTAGGGGAGACTAACAAGTCATTTCTTTATGAAGATATTCCTCCAGAGCGCTTTCTCAGGACTGGGCACAAGTAGAATATTGTATATTCTTATTATCTTGACTACAGTCACAGAAAACCAGGTATAACACACAATGAATTTCCATGTTCAAAACACGACGCAGCTTTACGTCTCCTACCTATACGAAGCCATTGGCACTGTCCCATGCAAGCAACGGCGCGATGTAATCTCCTAAACAGTGCCATGACAACTAATGTAATTATAGCGAAATAGTATTAGCTATATTTATATTGGGGATAGTCTTACCACAGTTCTTAAAGACCTGTTCTGCTGCTCAGGAATTAACCTTATCTCCTCAGCCCTGTAACAGCATAATTAGTCATTTTGACATTTTGCCTTCCGCAGTGACTAACAAACTCCTCCCACTCTTATAAATCAGTGGAGATAGCTCAGATTTAAATTATATGGTTCAGGTAATATAGACTCACATGATCTCATTTTTTCCTAAGATCTTCTTTTAATTCACTGAAATGAACTAAAGGAATTGTATTAAGTGTTTCCTGCCACCCCCAAGTGGAAATTTGGCGGTTTTTGCTAAGCACAAATCAAACCTGATAACTGAAGGGGCTTCCATAGTAAGATTTCAGGTTAACATCTTCCAGTCAAAAAAGAAAACAAAGTTTTACTCCCTTCCCCCCAAATTCAGCTAATACAAGGTCACCCTCCAGCTCACCACAGCCCCGCCAGTCAGCGAGCCTTCGGCATGGAGGACTTCTGCACAGACCCCTTTTCTACTGGGGGTTTTTTGCCATATTTTTTACCGGTTTTGCCATAAGTACAGGCACATGCAGTGAAACACCAAGACTTCTGCAATAACAAAATGGTTCAACTGTCAGGAGTCTACACGAATGTGCTCCAACACATACATGGTACAAATTAACCAAAAATACATCTATCGTGTGTAAACTTGCAATATTATTTAAATTTATTTAAATTATTATTTAAATCACACAGTTCTTAGACTGCAGTTTTACAAAACACAGCACCGGCGCCCGCTGTACCAGACTGCCGAAGAAAGTCAATTCTAGTCAAATATTTTCTTTTGACTGAAGTGCAAATTGCATGATCTGAATGAGTACAAACTAATTAGCAAAGCAGGTACCCACGAGCTGTGAGTAACTTCTCACTCTGCAGGCTACCTAACAGCAGATACTTCATGACTTTTAATGACCATAAGCATGACAGAAACAACTGAATCTCATTCGGCCAACAAAATACAAAGGTATTTTCAGAGATGTTCTTACTGTTTATTAGTAATACTGAAGTGGAAGTTAGCACTTAAAATACTTTGAAGAACTATCCTTACTTTTGTGTTTAAAGCACTGGAGGTATGATTATGGTGTGCAAATCCCTTTGGACTAAATGCCCTCATCAAAACATCTTATAGGTACGTTAAAAATTGCGTGGTCATAAACAACTCCAGCAGCTTGGAGCTTGAGTTGGTATCGCACTGATCTTTGCAATTCATAAACATCAACACTTGGGATAGTTTGCGTGGGAATACAAGCAACTAATTATTATCTGTTGCTTAAGGGCACGTATGGTGTGCTCTACAGGTATCGCCACTGCTTTTTGCCTAATGTATTGCCTCTTGAAGTCTTTCAATATAACAACTTGCTGATATACTCTAAAGCATTTCTAGTGTTACCAAACTGCTTTATATTCAAAGAGAACGCACTGCAACTTCCAAAAGATGTTGCTAGGAAAGAAGTAGTTACAAAACTGTATTGGACTGGCAAATAGTAATTTCATATTGTTCACTGAGAGACAAACCAACTTGTTATTTAGCATAGAGACAGTTTTTTGACAAAAATATTGATGCTTTATAAAACAAACAAAAAAAATGTGCAAGTCTATCTTTTTACGGAAACTACTTGATTTTGCAATATTATCAGAACTTCTACATTAATAACCAATTTAAAAAACAAAATTAACTTACAGTTTATCAGCTATGTCTTTTTGCATTGATGTCATTAAAAAAAGCAGATCTGTTGGGGCAGGGTGGGGGAACATTGGAGGACACAGAGCTGCCCAGTATTTTCCCTAAAAAAATTCTTAATACGACAGTGCATAGAGTACACTGTAGTTAAAAATATAGTAGTAAATATTTCTATTGGCTCTTTGATGATAAATACTTTTTCTCTGATGTATGACTAAAAACATGAAATTAAGTACTGCCTCCAGATTACTTCTGCCAACAGTCAAACCTACATGGAAAAGGGAAAAAGTGCTACATGATCATTTAAGGGAGCCAATGGCTTCTCTAAATTATGCTCCCCAAGAACCCATCCTGTGGCTGAAGCATAACATACCTCGATTGCATCTCCTTGTGCCAACTTGTTCTCACCGCTGCTATACAGCATTGTGTTATTTTTCTATAGCTGAAAAATCCCTAGATGCCAGAAGTCAATTTAAAGGGAACTTTATATTGATGGAACAGCCTCAAGAAGAGCTAACCTGGGCTGAGAGTCTGAGCCAAAAATAACTTAAGGCTCCTTCACCCCTAAACGTTGAACACCGAGAGGTTCCAAAACCTTTAGAAAAACGACAACTAAAACCTGCAAAAACTTGCTGTCACGGCTACAGCCAGCAAAATACGCGACTAGAAATAAACGTTACCATTAGCCTGTTATTCAGAGACTGTATTTTAGAGTGAATTTTAAAGTAGATAAAGTATAATTAATTACTCAAACTAGAAGACACTTAAGGTCAATTACCCAACTATGATAGAGAAAAAGAAGTTTAGTGATAACCAAAAGTCAACCAACCTTGAAAAAAGACAGCAAAAATTGCCCCTACAACATGACTAGGGAGAGAACTCCGCAGTCGCCTCCAAATTCTTTCATCCCGATTTTTGACTAGCTGACATCAAGTTTTGAGGTGCATTAGCTATCAACTTTGGAGAATCTCAGTCCTGACTTTCACAAAAATGCTTTCGCTGCATCTTTTCACTAAATTTAGTCATTCCAAAAAGACATTAAGAATCCTGTTTGCAACCCTGTTAAAATGATCACTCCGTGCAATACTTCGGGTTCTTACCATTTTACTTCAAAGCAGAATTTGGCCCATTAAGCCTAACTCAGTATTTTCCACCCAGAACTGTAAACATTACTTTCATTTCTTCATGTAAGTGATTGGTATGATCGGTAAGGAGTAGTTTCAATATTACAAATAATGAGGCAGCACAAATTCTAGAAAATGAAAGCTTCCTGAGCAAAACTAACAGCCTCTTCAAACACTATTCGTAATGTTTTGTTATTAACTATTTCCTCACTAAATGACTTTTTTTTTTAATTTAGATTCACAGATATGCAAGGCTGCTAAATAAAACAGCAATTCAAAGACTGAAGACATTTTACACATGGTTTACAGCTAATGAATTTTGGAAGTTGAAAGAAAACATTGCAAAGAAGTTACTTAAAAACAGTAGTGAGATTCTGTAAATAGATTCTACTCTTCAAAAGAAAATCAGTCCCTGCATGCAGCTTTAAAGCCAGTCTTTCAAGTTAGGACTAAACTAAACCTTTATTTAGCGAAATGACACTAAATAAAAAACATTACTAAAAGATGCAAGTGTAAAAATACTACTACTCATCCCCAAAATACCCTTTTTTTTGGTACAAGAAGCTGTACAGGTTCCAACAGCACTGCATGCATGAGTGAGTTGGGGGCCCCACTCGTTTAAGTTGTTTCTCCATGACTTCACTATATGTGCTTCTAGGAAGATAAACAGGATGGTTCCATCTTCGTGATGGGGAAATCTTTGTGAATGACGGCAATATTAGGCAGATGAGTGGCTCCCATTTAACTCATTGTCAGTCACATCTATGAAGTTACGCACAAGACTACACCAAAACACTGTTTCTCAGTCTGTGGCGCAATAAGGCTTTTGTATGTGGTTATCTTTGATCTCTTAGTGAAATTTTTCTATTTGTTCCATGATGTAACATGAAGTCTAGAAACAAAATACCCTCTTAATTCACGGACTGATAATCATTGCTACACTACTTACATGGAGATGCATAGCTGTTTACAGCCATTGCAGAAACCCCAACGATTAGGACCGGGGGGACATTTTAGGACCTGAAGCCCTAAAATGTCTAGGGCTTCGGATTTCTTCCAAGGTATCAAAGATCTAATAATGTAGCCTCTCACGAAGAACCCAAAACGGATGTCTCCATTTAAAGTGAAGCAGAGTTGAACATAAATCAATAAAAGTAGCACGTATCATTAGAACTTGCTGGCAGCTAATGCGTAGGGTCCTTTCAAACACCACGAGAAAGTTGTAAGTGTAGTGAGTAGCAGCATCTGAGCTAGCTTAATCTAGCTAGCAGAGATAAAACACCAAAGTCAGAAGGAAGCTTTAGCAACCAAGATAAACATTTTCCAAGAATACACAGTATGTAATTACGTTGCTGCCATATGCAAATCCGGTGTCACTGCATCTGCACTGCTGCTGGTACCCAGAATACCTAGACCGACTCGGTATAGGTATGTTTAGCATATCTTTAAAACAACACACCTTCCGTTTTGTGTCTGAAGACCTATCCTTTGATTTGCTGAAATGTGAATATAAAAAAGCAGAAATCCTTACAAAGAAACGATAATAGCTAGCTGCTTTGATACCTATGGCAACATGACTAAAAACAAGCAATTCAAAGAAACAACTAATTCAGTTTAAAATTATGAAGGTATGAGCTTTTTTTTTTTGTGGTATTTAACTTATCTGCAAGGCTCTTTCATCCGATTTTGTAAAGAAGTGTAAGTAGCCATTCTGAATTGATTATTACAACTTTAGGATGAGTGACACTTGACTGAAAAAGTAAAAGGATGTCAGTCTCCTTTGTTTTCATTTTTAAAGAAGGAATACGAAAATGCTCTTCTCCCTCCGTGCTCTTCCATTCAAAAAAGAAAAGTAAAGATTGTGGTTTGGGCCCATGGTCTTGGACTCCGCTCTCCCTCCAGAATGACCAAATACATAGAAATACTTAATCTGGTAGTTTACGTAAAATTCTTCAGCAGTCTGGACAATGCAAGCTGAACATAAATCCTATTTTACTAAAATTAGGTCATATTCCTGTACACAGGATGTCTGCAGGATTTGGTCCAAGTCACCTGTAGTCTATATTCTTCCAATGCATTAGAAGTTACCAGAATACCATATGGCTCTTTTTTCCTGCAGCAATTCAAAAAATTCAAGGATGCAGGCATTCACTCATTTTTTTTTCTTTTTCTTTCTAAAATTTATGTTTGGATCCCAGCAATTCATCTTGTGCCATAAAACGTTTATGGTTTCAACTTGTATGGAGAATCCAGCAGCCTTCAGAGATCGAAGGGCCATTCTTACTGTCAAAACTGTAAGCTTCACAATGGTAACTTCATTTTCATTACAGTTTCACAAAAGATACAGAAATACATAACTCTTTTAGCTGCTAATAGCCTTACAGAATAAAAATAGGCAACACCAACCAGTACCTTTTTGCTGACCAGAGAACACACAATTAGCTTTTGTCAAATGCTTCTAGAACTCTACAGTTACTTATGCATTAAGACTATAATCGCCAAAAAAATTATAACATGACACAAAATGCAGCTTTTCTGCATAAAAAGTTTAAAAAAAACCTTTATCTTCTTTCAGTACAGAAGATAAAAGCATATTTTAAGTCATTATTTCCTCTTTAGGCTTCCCTCCCAGGTGCAGGAAGGGGTTTTAGTTTCCATTCTAAGCTGAGATGAACCAGTTGGCCTAGCAAGCTCATTCAATGCTTCAAAGCTATCACACTACAAATCCAGGTTTTATTTCAAAACTTTTATGCCCCAGGTTAGCCAGGATCAAGAGTTCTGCACAGGCCATATATGTCCACCCTCAAAAATGACACTACTTCAGTTTTTCACTGTCATCACTCAAATAAATTATATTGATGGGTTATTCAGTGATCCGGATAAGTACATGGAACCTGGAAAGCTACCTAGTAAATCCTTTGACCTCGTTAAAATCTGGATATTTGCTGTAAGAAAGCATGCCACTGTTGCTAAGTTGTAGGCTTTCATTTTCAGCTGCTGCTTCATGAACAAAAGAGCAAAACAAGCCTCACCCTGATCTCAGTGAGAATATTGCTTCCTACAGATCTGCACCCCTATCTGTTACAGGGTCTCTAGGCCAGTAAAAGTGAAATAACCCTTAAGTGAAGGGATATATATATATATAGAGAGAGAGATATAAAAAAGTCCATATTTGGAATACTTTGAGCCCATCCTAAGTGAGATTTTTTAAAGTTGTTTGTAACTGTGCCCCTATACACCTCTAAGACATGCTTAGAATCGCCCTGCGATATGAACATATTATTCATGAAAAATTAAAAACACCACCACCACAAACAAACAACATCAAAAACTAAGAAGTAACAAGACAGAAAATTGGTATTTTAAGATTTACTTCTGCAAAAGCTATTCCGGCTACACCAGGGTCCTACCAAGCATGTTGGCTCAGATGAACTGGCAGCACACCTGCAGGTTCTACCCAGCACCTATGCAGCTGTTGTTTCCTAGCAAACATCTGAATAGCTACCCCTGGTTCGTGTCATTTTAAAAAAAAAAAAGATAGAATACCGTTACAAAGTATGCTGAAACAGTGAGTTAATGAGCTTACATACTGGAAATCACCTAAAAATAATTATTAACTGTTTACCAGAATCCTGTGAAATTTCCAGTAGATAATATTCAAATTCAAGTTGTCAGAAAAAAAAAAAAAAAAAACAGAAAAAGAACACATCAGCCTAGGTATAAACATATATGAGTACATACAATGCACCAATTCAAGTTCTACACTTGCCTTTTCTTCTGCATGGGAAAAGCCCATGCTACACCCCTCTGAAAAAATACAGCAATCTTCCCCCACACCTCAGCCACTTCCAGACCAAAGTGCAGCATGACATTTGATATGCACGCTTTCGATCCGCGCTTTGCAAGCGTGTGGTAAAGTCCTTTTTAAAGATGATGTGAATTACAGGTATGCAGATGGAAGTGCTAGAAGGGGTTCTAGTTTCAGTCTCTGAAGTACCTTCACGGCAGTAACCACATGATTCAAAACTGTCTGTACTCATTGCTGCTACCATCTGAACGCAGGATATCGTTTTGCTTTGCACTAAGACATATTCCTCACATTTTAAAGCACCACATTTTCATAATTCAGCAAAAAAAGACAAGCTTCTAGCAATAATGGCCTAAAAGAACAAAGGAAGACTTTGGAATTTTTCCTGCTTTTAAATTAAGCTTTATCATTTTTAAGCCTCTAATAATTTCAAAAAAATCTTACTTCATCAGCTAGGCTTCCATTAGGCTTTTACTTGTGAAAAGTGGCCTTGTTAAAAATGAAACGGATTCCGTTTAAAACATAGTTGCATGTCCTTTGTGAAAAGGACAATTGACCACACAAGAAAAATGTATGAAGTCAAAAGGAATTACCTTCAAACAGTAAAAATGCATCCGATACAGTGCACAGATGCACCCCGCAACCCAGCTGGTCATCAGCACTCCAGTTTCATCCCACCACTTTTCCAGACAAGCTGAAGGCTCAGAAAGTGCAGTGGGAAGGGCTTGCCCCTGTGCTTGCAAACTGTGTAGGAGAGAGGTAGTTGAGAGAAGTCCACGGGAGAGGACAGTCCTTGGAGGCACTCATCCTTCTAGACCTGCATAGCCAAGAACATAACTGTCACCCTTCTAATTCTGCAACCTGCATGCTGTCTTGCATTTTTACTAGCACCACAGTGCAGCAAAGGAGCCAACAGCTGAGACGCACCCTAAATTCTTTTACACTTAACGACGACACTTACATATCAAAGCCTACATGTGGAAATCACTAATGTTTATGGAGCCACTTAACTGCATACTGAAGCTTGAAACGAGTTACAGATGGACAGGTTGTGCTTACCTACCCAGTATACGCCTGACGCAAATAAGTGAGAAACTGGAAGTTGGTTACCTGGGAGGGTGGCACTGGTGGTCTCCATCTAATCTCCACTCACCCCAATAAACACCCATCTGCCCTTGGACTTGCTATTGCTCTGCACGTGCTAGTCGTATTTCAGTGCGTGTCCCTCCCCTATGCTCTACATCATATGAAGTTACGCATGATGAAAGTATTTTAGAAAAAATACCGAAGTAACTTGGAGCCATCTTTTCAAAAGGAGAAGTGAAAATGTCATGAAGTTACAATGAGACTTGGGTACCTAAATGTCTAAATTGTTTCTGAAAATGGCAGTTCAGTAAAGACTCTTAAAAGCTTTTGAAAATCTTATCCTGTATAATGTCAATCATAGTTCTGTCTTCATGAGATACACAATTTTTACAGTTTATGGTAAAAAACACACAATGTGTAATACCTGTGTGAACTAGCATTTCTTTTTTTCCCCCCATCCCATCAAGCTCACTCACTCGGGGATTGCATCGGAGGCAAGAGAGCTGTTCCTCCTACGTGAGGCTGTTTCTTCCCAGCTCTGAGCAGGGGCTGTGCTACCTGTCCTCTTCCACCTGCTGATACATACCAGAAGACAACACTACTTTAAGTTTATGTGACTTTCATCTCTGCCCAACTCGCAAGGCTACTGTGGGCCCTGCTCGGCTGGGCAAGAAGCAGCCTCAGAGGCATTACAGGTCTTTAACCTCTGGCAAAACGCCCCACTGAGAAAGCATCGTGGTGGTGGTTAGCGATTTGTGGAAGAAGGGAAGGGCCTGGAGTTTGTTGTTTACTCCTGTATCTCAAATTTAATTAAATTTGAAACATGGCAGAATTTAGGACACAGACAAATAATTAAAACATTAATCATAAATGAATTCATAACTTAAACATATATGCTGCTTGGCATTTCATTTCATGTGAATAACCGAAAGTCTATTATTTCCTGTAGTAAGTTACAATTTATATCTTTGACCCCTTTCCTCAATCTCATGTATATCATCTTCCTGGAAGAGATGTACCTACATGCCCAAGCTATGGGCATAATACCTTCTCCAACCATCGTGGACAGTAATACCACCTACAAATTGCAGATACTGTAGTACATGAAAGCTTTTCTTCAGCGTTTCCACTCTTTGGCAATACTTAAACGCACAACTCAAGAACTAGGCTTTCCAAAACACTACTTTGTCAAAAACTTCTTATTTGGCTTTGCTATCTCACTAGCTGCCATGGAAAACAACCAAATTAGGCAAGTCCTTCCTACCTTACATTGAGAATGACATACCATTAACTGATTGCACCCCACGAAATTTTAAAATACAAAAAAAAGTTATTCTTATACAATTTATTTACTCCCTAAAGACTCCTGACTACTCACCTGATAGTTTTATAATATTCCTTTTTTATTATTATTATTATTATTATTATTATTAAAGAGATTGAGTGAAGAATGACAGGGAAAAGGCCACATCTTTACAATAAAAAGCAGCTGAAAAAGAGCTTTTTAACAAGACACCTTCTAGAATTTAAAAATAAAAATTCCCTGAAAAACCTAGATGCTAAGAACAAAAATAACTACTGTAAAGACATAGGACATGGCAAGATGAGGGAGAAAAAGAGTATCACAAGCATCAAACAAGCCAATAAAAACTTCATCAGAATAACCGGACTGTAAAAGTTCGAGCAATCTCCAATCTATGGAGACCTCCAGATAATGCTACTACGACATACAAGTACAGTGCTAGCACAGTGCTGATGCCTCAGAGCCGAATATACAAATCAATTAGGACACTAGAAGAAATATGTGTCAATATAAGCAACACAATCTAAGAAATACTTGAATTCTCTGCTGTCTCCTAAGAGCTTACACTGCAGCCCTTCCCTCGTTGCAGCCCATAATGTTGTCTTTTCATTACTTGACCACGTATTTTAATTTAACACATAGGAACTTAAAACCTTTAAGCTTGTCACTCTTTTGTCAAATTTAGTACAAGTTGCCTGATGAGTTCCGAAGTTATTGGAAAAGCAAGTGGAAAGAAGAAGGAAGGGCACTGACATACAGTGTGTCACACTGGCTTGTTTCCTTAAACGGACCAGGCTTAGAGCAGTTTTACGTGCAGAGAAGCACGAAGCCTTCCCTGAAGAGAAGCAATCCCAGCTGGTTTCACTGTGTTAGAGACATTGGGGAGTGGGGGATCCTCCCTTAAAATACTGACTGATATGTCCACTACATGCAAAATTCACCAAAAAAGTGATCAGATTTTCGGTTTGTTTCTTTTGCACTTGAAGACAATAAATGTCTTTTACACTTGAAGATACAACCAAATTTATTAATTCTCAGCGTGAGGAACTAATTTTCCCCACCAGAAGTATAAAATACAGTCTCAATTCACCGTTGACTACCACTAGTTTGAAAAGTGCAATTCCACATATTTTGATTGTTTGGTGGAGGAGGTTGGGTAGTAAGTAGGGAATACATATCTGAATGGCCAAACATTTTTGGTCGTCTCTTACTATTTCACTGCAGGGCCCACCCGACTCTCAGGTCTGTCACTCATGTACAGCCATATGAAACCAGTCTACCTGAATTACAAGTACAGCACAATCGTTAACAGACATACCTCATTCATGATCTTAACATTTCCCACCTCTGTTGCAAACATGTGAATTCAGGTTTTGATTAAAAAGGAGAAAAAGAGAAGTCAGCAAGCATGTTGCTAATCTTGCCTTGAAGGAAAAATTCCTCTGATTCCCCAAATCTGTAACCTTGTCAGACTCACCATACACTGGAAGCATAGTGTGAACTCCATCATCGTTTTAGGGGCAAGCACAGTAAAAATCGTTAGTAGACATCTACTAAACACCAAGAACTCTGTACCCATCAAGCTGGGTACAAAAGGCAAGTCTCCTTTTCTTTATGGGGCCATTTAGTGCCACCACACAACCAAGACAGATGAAGAAAGGTAATCCCCAGGTTACACACACTGAAGTCCTTATTGTAGTCCCTGCCATCTGCTCGAACAAGCATCACACGGAGAGATAAGAAAAGTTGTTTAATTTGATCCATTAATGATCTTCTGAAAGGTAGCACCTTCACAAACAATTAGGAGAATCATCTCACAAAGTGTAGGATGAAGCCAAACTAATCAATTTGCTCTGGAATTGATGGTACTCTGCATGGACACAGTGACCCACAAGGAGACAACATACTGCACGAGCAGGCAGCCCAGGACCCCGACTCTACATTGAACTATTGGCCGTAAGCCACTTAACTCCTATGTCTTGTGTTTTCTGCCTGTCATATAGAGAACTACACACTTTCCCTTTTTCACCTAAGAAACACACCATATTTATCAGAAGTATTATTACCTGCATCCAAAACTGGGAGCAGTAAAATACCAGGCTGTGCCGCTTTAGATGTCTTCAACAAAGCAGTCTGGGAACCTTGTCTACGGTGGTGAGCAGCACTTTTTCCCATCCGTTCTAGCTGCTTCAGTCCAACGGACAGATGATAAAGTGCAATTTTCCCAACTGTAATAGCATTCTTAAATCTGAATAGAGTTGGGGGAGAAAAGAAAAAAGGATATGAGCTCATCTGGTCTAACTTCCCAACTGTTTTAGGCTAAAACACTTCATCAAAATACTACCCAACACTACATCACCCAAATATTTATCCCAAATACTTTCCTTAGTCCAGTAATGCCTGAAAAAAAAGACTACACTTGCACTAAAGGCAAGAGACAGGAGAGTCCACAATCACCTATGCCCATTGATCATCAAGAGTAGGCAGGTTCACTTACTTTACACTTAATCAAATCCTATAGTGGAGGAGCCAGGTGAGCCTTGCCTCCTCTCCCCCAAGACCCTATCAACCTGACCTGCCATTAAAGGTCCTCTCTACTGTAGATGGCCACCATTATCATTCCAAGCATGTCAGGAAAGCACCCCACCCCACCAGAATTCAAGACAATATACTAATGGCAGTCTTGCAGTGCTGTGTAAGTTAAGGTCAACATTTTACGTGTTTGTCTACTTCATGGTCTCTTTTGTATATGCAAAGACTAGCCCTTTTGCCATGGCATTATAGTCACCACAGATAATCACACCTCCAAGCCCTCCCCAAGCCACAGAATCACGGGATGGACGAGGTTGGAGGGGACCTCCAGAGACTGACTAGTCCAAACCCTCTGCTCAAACCAGGGTCAACCACAGCAGGTTCCTCAGGACCACATCAAGTTCTGAGTATCACCATAGACAGAGACTCCACAGCTTCTCTGGGCAACTTGTTCCAATGTTTGACCACTCACAGTGAAAAACTTCTTCCTGTGTTTAAACGGAATTTCCTGTATTTCAGTTTGAGCCCCTGAGCCTACTCATCTTGAGGCTAAACTGTCCCAGCTCTCCCTGCCTCTCCTTGTATCATGCCCGTATTCTCAAAATGGGGTTTCCCAACCTAAGTTTTCTGTACCAGCTACAGTTTTACTGTATTTTGATGACTGAACTACATGACTAACTGTGGATATGTTTCTCCAGTATTCTTTGCATCATCTGAAAAACAAAGCAGCAAAAATTAAATCACCAACAAAACTGCTCATTAAGTGTAACTGGGCCACGAACACATTGGAGACCCACTAGGTGTAGGTCTTTCTCATCCCATTAAAAGTTACACTTTAAGCAACAGGACATTTTTAATCTTTTCTGTGTCTCAGCTATATATAATCCAAGTTTTTATATCAAAATATTGTGTTGCAATGATTTAATGCTTTAAAAGAAATTAGTTTAATATAGCAATATAGGCCAGACAGACAATCCTATTAAAAAAAAAAATACATCAGCTTTGTCTCACAAAGCCTTCTATCACGAAACCATAGTGACCGGCATTAATTATACTTTTGTGGGGTTTTGTTTGTTTTGTTTGGTTTGGTTTTTTTTTTAGCTTTTAAGCCTTCACTGACAGAAGTCCAAGTTAACCTTTACTTTATTTTGTCCTGGGCTAAATCCACTGCAACATCCTTTTTGCCCTTTTAAATACGGAAACTTTTTGGAAGTCTTCCAGTACTTTGAAATAAACGCATTTACAAGATAGGCAACAATTAACATGAGTGGTTCTAGAGGCTCCTGAGACAAGTTCTCAAATCCCTATGATGTGATGTCCAGATCTGTTTATATAAATTTTTTTTATTAATAGTTAATTTCAGCAATCACTCCTTTACCATCTTTAGCAAAGTGGGTGTGAACATTCTACTCCAAACAAAAAGTGATATGGGAAAGGAGAAAACACTATAATAAAGTGTGTAAAAAGCAAAATTACATTAAAAAGGCAAAAAATACATTAAAACAGTACAATTTTATGCTTAATGATGTCTAAGAGAAAAAGCTGACTTCTTAGGAGACACACTGAAAATGACCATTTCACCCTGCAGATGGTTGCCTTGGAGCCAGAGGACTAGCTGCATTAGATATAGAGATCAGAAGATTGTGATGTTTATGCACCTAAAAGTTGATATCTGTCCACTTCTCGATTGCAAGTTAGATTACATGTTTCTACTTATTTCTCAAAATGACAAGGTTTAATACTTTACTTCAGTCTTCACAGAAGAACTTAAGTCTCAACAGCAATGAATTTGTCAGAGAGTTTCCAATCCAAGCTTTCGAAGAGATAAGGTAGAAATAGGGTAAGAGGATATTTTTCAAAACATAAATTCAAACCGGCAAAGTCTGAGGTCTTTTACTATTGAATACTAAGGAAACTAGTTGAAATAGCTCCTGAATCACCTGCAATTATCTTCGAAAGCTCATGGAAGTCAGAAAAGCTCCCAAAGACATGAAGTGCTAGCACAAACAAAACTTACTCCGAAAGAGAAGAAAATGGAGAAATGAGAATTACAGACAAGTAATCCTTACTATCATACCAACAGGTTACCAAAACAAGCTATTAAACAATCTATTTGTACAGACCTGGAGAACTGGCCAGTCAAGATTTGTCGGGGGGGGGGGGGGGAGGGGGGGGTGTCACATCAAACTAATCTTAATTTTCCCCCTTGATAAGAAATGCATCTTAACTTCAGTGAGGTTTTTTCACACAACATTTTAGAAAATAAAAAAGAGGAAATAGGAACTAGGTTATACCGCTAAGATGTAGCAACATCACAGGATGCAAAACTGCACTGTGGGAGTAAGTACCAGTAGTTTGCTACGAGAATGGCAGAACACTGGAACCAGGCAGGAATCTGTGCTCGGTCTCTAGTATGCTTCAGTATTTTCACTGATAGCTTGCAGAGTATACACTTGAAAATCTTAGCAGGTAACAATGAGCTCTGGGAGGCGTGGCACGCAAATACTAGAATTTTAATATATCTTCAACTGAAGTGCCACTTTTGATTGAGAGCTTGAACCCTAAGAAAGAAGTTTAGCAACTAAATTCCAAATTACATTCCCTACAAAGTTCACAGAAACTTACTAATTTTTTTTTTAATGTATATTTAAGTCAGGAATGGTTCTTACAAGTTTCATCTTACCTGAAGAGATGAACAATTCCCAGGATCCCTTCCAGATCAAATTTCTACAAGTGTAGTATAGATCTACACTGAAACAATGGAAATGGCGTGGAGAAAAATGGATGAAAAGACGCTTCCCTATCAGTGAAGCAGCACAGAGCCCCAGCACTGCAGGGGCACATCTGCCCAGACCACCCATCCTCACAGACGTCCTGCTAATCTTCACCCCGCAGACTCTAGTTTTTCCGTGCTGACCCTCAATCCAGACTAAAAGAATTCAGAAGTAATTTTGAGTAAAGTCTATGTAACTGTCCTCATCCCTACGCAAGCTGTTCTGCAAAGAGACACTGCTCAGCCCAGTGTTTTTAAAAACACAAGCATTTTAAAAAGTTATCAGGCAAGTAGTCCTATAGTACTTTTCTCTAATAGCTATGTATACACTATGGCTTTTCAGTAACCAATTAGTAGAATGCAGAAACATTAAGCCTCCAAACTTTTATCATTTTTTTTTACAGCATATAGAAATTATTTTTTTAATATATCATGATTTTAAAAAGCACAACTAAACAGAGCACTACTACCATCTTCTAGCTATATTTTTGCTAGGTTTTAATGTCAAAACGTTTAAATGATGAACTCTTTATTTGCAGATGACTAATTATGTGTTCCATTTGGGGAACAAGAGTTCAATATCCAAGTATAAAGTAAACAAAATGCATTCTCCTACTTTAAGATTAAAAACTAAAATGCAGCCAAAAGAAGTTTCTTCCTCGTATCTGTCAGATCACAAAAGCATCCCATACAACAGGATAAGGTTACCAGAAAACCCGAAGACTTTCAAAAAGATATTATTTCGTGTACATGGCTTAGCTCTGAAGCTGAACAAGAAATGACATCCGAGCTTAGGATAGTAAGCCTTTTTGCCAATGAATTTCTTGTAAAGTCAACAATTATAATTTATTCTGATCCTTTGTGTCACCATATTAGTAGTTATTTTTCAGCAATCCCAGAGCAGCAACAAATAATGCCATAGAAGAGGACTGATATAATTACAGGCTGAAAAAGATAGGCCAGCACCCTTACACTCAAAACTACCCTCTGTGGCTCCTTCATACCCCATATGTTGCTAATAAAACTGTTTGAATCATACCTATGAGACAGTTTTACTGATATTGTATCAGGTTCCTAGGTTCTTTGTATGAGATACGATGTCACTAGCACTATAACTATGCAAATTTTGTGATACAGGATCCCACTGGACACAATATTACATACGTAATTCGCAGTATGAAACTGTGCATTAACAATAATTCTAGTGTTATATAAATGAAACCACTATGTTTATTGAAAAGCTCGGCACACTACAATGAAATCAAATTTAAAAAGCAATAAAGAGCGACTGACATGCTCGTAGTAAAGATGGCAACATTGGTATTTTTCCCCAAACAATGTAAATTTTGCTTTGTGTTCACCTGACAATGCTTTACAGAAACTTTTAGCACCAACACTAAACAAATGCCACTCCCTCCCCCCACGATATTAATTAATGACTTAACATAGGAACCTTCTGAGCCCAATTTTTAGAAACAACCATGTGATTTTCAGCAAGGATCTGAACTGTATTCACATACAAGCATGAGTCTCAGTTTCTACTACTAATAAAAGAATAAATGATAAGTGATAAAGACTAAGAACTGCAGCAGTAAAAAACCAACAGCGTGGGGATATCAACACCCATCTTGCTGAAGCACCTCAGAAGTATCATCTTCTGGTCAGAAAACACCTGCGTTCTAATTCTGCATCTGACTTCAAGTATCTGTATGACCTCAGGCAAACGATGCTTCTTCCCAGCTCACATCGCGTGCAGTAACGTCTCTTATCATTTCCTGCGTAAGAATGTGGTCAGTGCTTTATATACATACCTGCAAAAAGGCAGGTCTGAAAGAGCTTAAAAATCAGCCTTGCAGAGGTGCAATCAGAAATCTGACGGTACAAGCAGCTTGATACACATTCCTCTCTTCTCTGTTCCCAGATTTCTTCCCTCTATTAATGTATTGGTTTGCTGCAGGTGGGGAATACTAGGGCTTGTAAAAAGAAGTCTATTTTCAAAATAAATCTGAAAAAAAGGTAACAGGCTAGCATGATAAAGTGAGTCTGGTAAAGAGCTAGACTTAGGAGATAAAAGTACGCTATTTCACCAAGGTGCCGTGAGAATTAATAAACCAGATAATTTTGTAAAGTAAATAGTACAGTAAATGTGTATAGTAAATTGTCTAATACATAGAGAGAAAAAAACCCCACAGTATTCCCTTGAAATACTTGTAATGCTTTCGACTACAGATAGGAAATATAAATGACACATACCACAACTAGCTAAGAAGCCCCACACTGAGAAGCACTGACTTTAGTTAAACGATGCAAGGCTTTACTCGATGGAAGGCGAACGGAGTTGTAACCAGGCACTCAGTAGGGAAGATGATGAATGGACTGCTTCCTATAACTTGTGTGCTTCCACCACGGGGGTAGCTTAAGCAGTAACTTCTCCTGAAGTTTTCCTTGACACCACCCTCTGCGCAATACGAAAACCGTAACAGTTTTATTCTCTGTTCAAAAACAAATAAATAGCAGCTTAGGTGACGTCTTACGAGGCAGAAAGTTCACACTCCATCCCATGAACATTCTGCCCTCTGGTATTGCTGCTACGTTTTATCATCATACAATTCAGAGAGAATTACATACCTGTTTTCAAAGTTTGAAAGAAGTAAACCCGTCCTCGCCCAATATGGCCCAAAGCTGTTATGAAGCAACTTATTTTTAGAAAAAGCACTTATGCAGATACTTAATTTTAATTAATAGTCTCTGACTTCAACATTTGCACAGCGAGACAACTCCACGCTTCAATTAAAGCACGCACATAAATGCTTTGCTGATTCATGGCCAAAAGCATGACAGGAACATCATTATATAAAATGCTCATAAAATTTAAAGAAAAAAAAATAACAGCAACCTCACCCTCCAACAGAGCATTAGAAACCCTGTAAAACTCACAGCTTGAGCACAACTTACAGGTTGCTGAATATAGGATTGCAAGGGCTAAGACACATCCAATGAAATGATTTCAGAGTGGGCAAATAACTGGGGAAATACCTTAACTAAGTGGAGACTACACGAGCCCCAGCTCTCCATCCTTGGCATCTACTATCTGCCAAGACTGGCTTTTCAGGAGTTGAGGACCCTTTACCAGAAGAGCGGAGGCAGCTACACCTTTGCTTCTGATGACTTGCTCTCTTTTTCCATCGTTCGCATAACACATAAGCAGATATCCTTCACTAAACAATTAATTACATCCAGCTCAGTTGCACCACAGATCATACTGAACATCTTCAGCAGACGTTCAACGTCCAGGGAACAGTCATTCTGAGTTGCAACGCTGCCTGTCATAATATACCTATAACAAATCTAATTTTGAAATAATATGACACAAGAAACACTGGTGAAGTTGTCTTCATTATCTATGTAGTATCACAAACTGTAAGCTTTAACTTTTAGACAGAATCCTTAAAGGTAATCAGTAACAAATTTTTGTTGAAATACTCTCTGGTCCCATTTATAAGCAAAATTGTGACACTTGATGGCCTGTGGCTCATGACTACGAACTGATAATTTTTAAGCATGAAAAAAAACTTCATTCTAGGACAGCCAAGCAATACTTAAAAAGTAATCCCCCCTCCCACCTTTATTAAGGCATCAAGAAAGTTACAGCTGATAGCAAAACTGAGCTGAATGTATAAATTTGAAAGTAGCAGCCACCAAGAGTTAAATTGTTTAAAGAAATGCTAAAGATGCAAAGTGGTGCCCCAAATAACCTCCTTCCTTTCTCCTTCACCCCAACGAATGACTAGGTGTTGTGCAATGAATCTGGCTGCCGGGCAATGGGGTGGGCAGAAGCCGTAGGAGTTCGCTGCTAGCTGGGTGCTCACCTCCTCGCGATGCTCCTTTGGGTGCGAGTCTCAGCACGAGCCTCCGACCAGCCCCAGCACAATTACCACCCCCTCACAAACTACAGCATTGAGCTAAAGACTCTTCCACTTGCAAAACCCGCAAGAGTAAGATTCAACAAACGAGGCTTAGCATCGCAAAGCCGTGCTATAACGTGAGTAGCGAAAAGAGGCCAAGTCTTCATCACCTAGAGCAGCAGGAACGGGATAGCCCTGATGGTAGACAACTTAGGCAACAAAACGGGTACAAAAGGACACATAGAAAACGAACATCTGAGCCATTTTCTACAGGACCAATTTTGACGCAGGACAGCCGATTAGCTGCAGTTTGGCATTAGCCTTGCCAGGCTGCCCTGCATTCACAAGATAGCATACGCAACCGAAAATAAAGCCAGGCCCAACCTGACTTGGCTCTGCACAGCACCAGCTTGTGCGTTTCTCCAACCGTTCCACACCTAATTTACAGAGTACATTACCCATCCACGTATCGCCGAGATCTAACCTGAGAAGTGACTAGAATCAAAATCAGTTAATTGATTAATGCTTAAGTGAAACATGGAAAGCAAACATAACACACCGGAAGACTTTCTGAAAATGCATTGTTTTTATTCCGACTCCATTAAGCAGTCCAGTACTTTTGAAGGATTAATGAAAAAGCTATCAAGACAGAACACAGAAGAGGAATGCTGATTCTTGGTGAACGTGCCAATACATGATGAAGTGCAGAGACCTTTTTGGTAGTAAAGATTCAAGCCAGGACATTCAAAGAGCTACAGGGACACGTGAACTTGTCCACTTGATCCAGAAGCTGAGGTTATTCGATTTTTATGAGACAGCATTTTGATAATTCCTCCCTGAATCACAGACTCGCTCTAATACTCCTCAATTAACAATACAACATAGTCATTATTCTCACAAAATCAACAACGTGTTTTTTCACACCAAGGTTTAGTAAAGAATAGAAAAGTCTGCCTAAACATCCAGAACAGAAAACATTCACCTTAAAATTAATACCAATTCACTTAAGAGAATCGGTCAATGAGTATATGTATACACATAAGGATTATTTCCACAAACTTTACTTGTTAAGCAGGACACCATGTTTCACTTACAATTGTTATTTTTTAATCAGGAACTGAAGACAAGTCCAGGAAGAGCAGGAGTAAGTAAGTTTCTAAACAAACAACTTACATAGATGCTTTTTAACAGGACCAGACAAAACATTCCTTAAAGTTGCATTTACAAGCCAAAGCTGACCTTGGGCATCACGTTCAGTATGTAGGAGATAACCTATGTGGATACTGACCTTACTAATACTACAGGGGCAAATTTTGCACAAGGAAGAAGAAGGAAGGTCTTGAAGAAATGTTTTCCAGTGTATTAGGCATACAGAAGCTTTCTTCTGCATCAAGAACCACATGTCACATTCCTTAAACTGTTTTTCTTGACCAAATATGCTGCGGACAACCTGCGGAGGATGCCCCTCCATGTTCCTCTGAGGTTCTTATTTTACAGTTTCCACTAGCAAGGAAAATAGGTGGATTTTTTTCCCCACTCAAGAATCACAGTCACATTTAGGATCAGCTTTCCTAAGCTCATGTGCCAAAAAAATACCATAAGTGATTAGAGACTTTCAACACTAACAGAAGCTCCGATAGAGATTTTTATTGACTTTAAATCAAGCGCAGATCCAGAGCCCACAGTAATGCAAAAGCAGGGAGAGCAGAGGACAACAAACAGCAGGAATGGCTGTATAAGATGCATTAGAATCTGATAACAAAGCTAGTGACTGGTCTAATTTAAAACACAGATGGAACAAAACCAGTAATTCCCTATTTACCAGGCCTTCCTAGAACTACTTATGCATAAAAGAGTGATAAAATGAAGTGAGATGTGTTTGACTCTATATCCCAACATCAGTCCTTCAGGGGGGTACTTCACTTGCGACCCTGACAGACCTGCAGTCCCTTCTCACAAGGGCAGGTAACATTAATGTCATAACCCCGGGGAAAACTGCTGTCGCACCAGACATCAATCTCACACATGAATGTACACTTGTATCGTACCGCAGTCCATACGTTCTCTCCACATACATGTACTCTCAGATCTTTTCACCCATTCAGGAGCTACAACAGGCAAAGGGAGGAGAGCTGGTCCACAAAAATACAAAATGTTTTCAACCTCTTCCCAATGCTTCACATTTTCTGCAGCAGCTCTACTGAATCCTTGACCATACCTCAAATCATCGGGTTTCTCTAGATCCTTCAGTTCTGAAGAGCGAGCGCTGCCCAACTGACCAAACATATTCCTTCGACGGATCTTAGTATTATTTTAAATGCTTAAAGGCAATGCTTCAATCTCTTATTTGGATGCTGTAAAATGTTCTTGAGGCTTTCTTTGGGAAAGTCTTGTCAGCAGAGGCAACAGCCTCTAACAGCATTCAGCTTTTAAAACAACCGTGAACAGGCCAAAGTCCCAGCCCCACATCCCAAGACCCAAACTGTAAACCATCTCCCAGAGCATAATGAGATTAACCAAACATTTAAGACTGGACACATTTAATTATTTGTACTCCATAGATTACAGAACAATTAAGAGGCTGGAAACAGAAAATTGGCTTAAGCTGAAGTTACACAATTGGGTGGGCAGAATGCTTTTGTCCACAAGAAAGCATTTAAATAGCTATCATAACATATTTAAAATAGATTTATATTGGATTAAAAATAGAATTTTAAATAGACTCTTATTGCCATAAAAAGCATGTTTTATATATGGGTAACTAGATCCCCAGATGTAAAAAAACCCCACACACCCTAGATTCCCCATGCAGAATGTGCATACTCTTGATCATCTATCTGTCTCTCAAACTCTTCAAGTTGTAGAGCTTTAGACCACCACAATAAATTAAATAAAATTCAGAATAAAATGTTATAATATTGTCTTTATAGTTAAATAGAATACTGGCAAATGCTTACCAGGTCACACATGCTAAGCAGTTCAAGTGATAATCATAATGATGAATGTGTAATCTAATGCCCATTCACTTTGATTTATATGAACCATCATACGGAAGTCTCGCGTATCCATTTTAAGTCAGTGGGAAGGATCCCATTTTTCCTGACCTGAATCAGTGTTCGGTCTAAACTTAGGCATTTCATATTTTTTTTGCATTGAACAGAATCAGTCTTCGCACATAGTTAAAGATGCCTGGGGCCGCGCAGTCCTTTGCAATCTCAGCAACTGGCCCTATCATTCCCTGTGATAGTCTTGCTGAAAAAAATAAGATCAGCCAAATCTCCCCCTGCCCTTCCAGCTGTGGGAGAAACAGATCAGCCTATTCTTTACTTCAGAAGAAAAGGCCCTGCAAAGGTCAACCTTTCACATGAAATACAGATCATTAACACTGAATACAGAACTACTTAGATTCTTGCTTTTTGTTTGTATAACTGGGATTCCACTGTACCTATTTCAGGATGCTCTATACTTTTTTAATATATATTTTTATATATGTATATACACACACCCACCAGTAACTTGTTTCTGAAACTAATTTATAATGGAAGGCTTGCTTATTGAATCAGAAAGAAGCCACCCAATGCTCAGTTGTTGTTCTTATTCTCAAAGTATCATGCTCACGAGACAAATTGCAATTCATCAAACAAGCTTTGCTGTAGCCTGCTCTGAATAAAAAAAAAAAATTAAAAAACACACAACAACAAAAAAAAACACTCAACCACACAGTATGGATGGGAAGACGTAGGTGTGGAGTGCCAGCTGCCTAACTGGTTAAGTGTTATTTATTTTTACCACAGGCCACAGTTATGCTAGCTGTCCCATTGAGAGAGACAGTCTTTCAAGACTATTAATTCTCTTCTAGAATATAAAATCTAGACCAAAAACTCATATTGCAGCATCTAAGACTATGCAGTTTCCATGCAATGCTCTAAAAAAGTGTTTACCGTACGGTTCAGTCTACACCAACCGAGGCAACAGCCTACCATATCACCCTTACTTCAAACTTACCTTACATACAGAAAAGGACTGATTAGTTGTATCAGTCCTCAATACAAAATAGCAATACTGACAGATTAAAAAAAAAAAAAAAAAAAACATTATTTCTGGGAAGAAGAGGTATGGGTTGCAATCATCTTGAATCAGACCCGTCAAGTCACATTAAGCTACCTGATGTTACACTGCCAGGCACTGTAAAAGCAAGCCTGGCCCAGGCGCTGTAAATCCCATAGTCTACAGAAACCCCTGCAAATAAAAAAAAATAAAAAAAAAAAAAAAACAACAGGCTTCAAAAGTTTACACAGAGCTTCCAAAAGTTACCAAAGCATAGTATTTTTACTTAAATTCCTGAATGATCTGAAGAGAATCAAATTTTTTCCCCTCAATCAAAACCAATTTAAGTAAAATTCATGGCAAACAGCTCAATGTTTTGGTTTTACATTTTGAGACCATGTTAAGAATAAAATTGCTTCCTTTGAATAGGACATAATACCTGCCAACTCTCAGAATAAGGAAGAATATGAGGAGTTTCTAGAGGAGGAGATTCGGGGGGTAGGGGACACAAGCATCACAATATTATTAAAGAGTACAGACAAAAAATTTTGCCAAGCAAATTTGGAGTTTGGAAAGCACATTAACATTGAAATAAGCATCCTCGTATTTTGTTAGTACAAAGATAACACTGAATCAAAGCTTGACTTCCCTGGCTGAAGATAGTTAACTGACGAAAGCAGAGGTTATGAAAATCTGTAATCAAGTTTCATAAAAGTGTACATGGAAAAGTGGTTATTAGGGTATTAAAAGCTTGGGGGAGGGAGGTTGGGATTGAAGGCTTAGACTAGCAAACCAAAAATATAAAAATTTTGACCCCCTGACCCTATATACAATGCAACGCTTGGAAAAGAGAGACACAGCTACAGCCAGGAGGGCACGAACAAAACCACGTTATCGGCAGGCAGCTGTAGAGGATGACTGCTACTTCTCTAAATTTTATCTCAAAATCTTGTGACAGTAAGCTGTGAAGGGTGTTTTCTCCCCACATCTCTCGAATGACTGGGATTTAAGGACCCAGTTACTTTTCTGATCTCAGGGACTACCAGTTAAAGCCTGAAACACCATAAAACATTTACGTCAGACAGGCTTTCGTTCCGTACTGCGGAGGTACAATGGAAGGACCTCATCAGAAGTAGGTCCTCCTCCTCCTCCTCGATAACACAGTACACTACTGTGTCAAAACAACATCACCAACATTTGAGATTCAACCTCTCCCACATCCATCACTCCCTGTAACCTGCTCAGCAGAACGACCTGCTTGGAAGAGCACATCTCACTATAGCTTCCAATGAGCCAGGGCCAGAGAGAGATACACACACACTCAAAATGGAGACTTCAAAAAATATAGCAATTAAAGATCCCACAACACTTTCATGTACTACTCCTTGGCTGGAAATAAAGCCCAGTAATGTAGAGAATTTAAGATTTTTATTGGCAACACAAAATAGCTTTGGGTACTACAGAGAGACTGAATGGAACCATATCCATTTGCTTTCATGCAAACTCTCACACAGTACGAGTTACATGCAAACACAACACGTAACAGAAAGACTATGCATACAGGAAGACATTTGACTTCTCATTCATAAATGTGTCCAAGTCCTAATTAGAATAAAATCATTTAGTTCCTGATTCTCTGAAAGGACACAGCTATGTTAAATGATGAGAACCCCCAAGCCAAACCACCACCTTGAGAAACACTTTAGCCTTACCGGTTTGCACTCACCTTTTCCAGTTTTGCAGACACTAACTGCAGAAATAGCATCCAAACAATTATAATTTGTGACCTTTTAACATAAATGGTAATTTCTTAGACTAGTTCTTTTATATCCCATCCCATGTTCTTCCAAATAAAAGCTGCCCAAAAATACTTTGCATGAAAAACTAAACGTTCCCAGTGACAACTCTGATCACATCATTCTTTGCACATGAACATTAAAAGATGCAACAACAGCAAAAACCACTAGTTATTCTTATAACTTCAAGACTAAATCCTAAATATAGTAAGTTTTCAAATTGTCTTTCCTAAAATTCAAATAATATGTTCATCGCTTTAACCAAAAGCTAGCAAAGTACAATTTGTATTGTGCTGCAGGCCATAATGTGAATGTTCTTTACTTGAATCATGGATGGATGAAGATGAAAAGTAGTTTTTGAAAACTTACAACAGTTCTGACACTACTGTGTGTCCCTCGTTACAAGTTATCCCTATCTATTTATTAGACTTACTCCAGACCTTTTACTACCTTCAAAAAAGATAATTTTCATCAATTCTTCATATCTTTATACCTAACCACAGGAAATTACATAGAATATGGGCAGAAGCCCCAGCTGAAGAAAAGGGAGCAGGGGTAAGAGAACGACCGCAGCGGCTGTTCCAGTCAGGCTGGAGAGGCTGTGGTTTAAAAGTAACATTTGGTAATGAATTTTGTCTTTAGTACAGCACTCGGGTGATGTTTTCTTATTATTTGCCTATCCAAAGTAACCATTCTGCTATATAAAAAAACCTGTCCAAATAAGGGGAAATTATCAGAAGCCCTCCTTCCTCTTCTCCATCTTAGACTCATGCATCTCCACCAGCATTGTTTCCAGTTACTTCACAGCAGAGCTGTATTTTGCTTATGAATCCAATGGAATTCTTCATTTCTCTACCCCAAACAAAGCCTTCCCCAAAATTAAACTGTTCTTACACCTAAGACTGGATATTGCCAACATGTGCTAAATGGCTTTAAGATCCAGTGTCTTGAACAAGTCAGAAACAGGAATTTCAGTCTAATTTCTGGAGAGTATGTGGGAGGTTTGGTTTCTTATTAAACAGGTTGTGCATACGTGGCCTGTGGCAGTCTTTGCAAGTTCTGTAAATTTAGACACTGGTTTTACAGTTGGAAAAATAAAGGCTCAATTATGAAGAGATTTCAATATTTAAAAATCTTTTCAAAATTGACTTTCTGAAAAATTTATTACCAGCTTTAAAGTCAGCCTTTACACACAGAGCATTACAGAACAAAATACCATATGCTGAGATGCAAATACAGGTCTACAACGTGACCATAGGTACATTACTATATTGCAGCGCAAACACTAGCCTTCAGCAAACATCCATGACATCTGACTGTGCAACTACCTAGAGGAGTCATCACGACTACAAACTCTGCCTACTCCTATGAGCAATGAATGTTCTATACAGCACCTGAAGGGGCAAGGAGAGCCTACAACTGATTCTGGAGCTTCCCAGATGATCCCAGGATGCTAAGGCAAGAGGTGAAAACGTAGACAGTCTGTCACCATGTGCAACAAAGTCTTGCAGGAGGGGGAGCAGACAGAGACCTGACCTTTCTGCAAGCTGCCGTGGGTTAAACATACAGGTAAGGCAACATCAGATATAAGTGACTGCTGCTGTTTTCAAAGATCTGACGCTTGACACTTTAAAGGCTAAAGCCCCTGTTGCTAGCAAAACCCTTTGCTAAGACTTTCTTTCTCTCCTTCTTTCTGTTTGCTGTGGGATAACAGAAGAAACTTCCAACTTAGGTGATTCTTCAAAGGACTCTCGGAAACGCCTGGAGATCTTGCAAGGCGCTGGACACTAATACCACGGTGTGAAATGCCTACACTGCAACAAAGATGATCTTAAACACAATGTCCAAGCTTGGACATGCAATTAAGTGTCCCAGAACTAGAAAACACCAGCTAGAAACCCAGAGCCATTTAGCTTGAAATCACACAGGAATTACTTGCGAGTACACTTGCAAGATGTCATCCTTACAGAAAAGCATCCAGTTAAATGACAAAGCGAGCACGGACTTTGCTGGCAACTCTCAGGACTCCCAAAGTACTCCCTCGTGCATTAACACCACATACAGTCCAAAACACCATCAATAAAACCTTTATATAACAGCATCCCACTAATTCTTCCAATTCGCTTTTTACATATATCCATATGTACAAAGACTTTACATGCGTACATGAAAACTCAGTAAAATAAAGCTAAGATGACATGAGCTGCAACACAGGATTTATTTTTTTTGAACTACAAGGAAGAATCAAACCAATATTTCTGTAATTTGTTTTCCCACTATTTAAAATGGTTTCTGTACACCTTTGTGAAATAAGCTGAGTAATACTTAATTCATCACAACATTTTTCAAACACTTATCACTACACACTGCTGATAAAGAAGCTTTCATCCTATAACCACTAAAACTTTTTCTCTCAAAGCAAGATATAAGCAGAGGCTTAGTCACTATTCACATCACAGAATTACGGAAGTTTTCAGAGCAGTTTACCAAAAATTTAAAAAATATATTATTTCTCAGAGCAAAATAATACATTGCATTTGGAAGATGTTTGCTCTCAGCACTGAATAACACTTGTTATACACCTGAAGGGGTTTCTTAAGCAAGCCAAATCTCCCCAGCAACACTGGGCTGTAACTACGCTTATCAAATCAGCTTCCCATGTGCTAAAAAAATGGAAAGCAAGAAATGAAGGTAGAGTCTTAATGTATCAACAGCTTCTTCTGATTTCATAGACTATATTAAAAGAATAAACATTGAAAATCCTGACCATACATTAAGGCAATTCTTACACCCAAACAATTTGATAATGTAACACTGTGTATCAAGCCAGTTTTTTCATAAATTATGATCTAAACAGAACACTAGTCAATTCACCAAAAGATATCAAAGATATCCTTTTATTACAAATGATCCGAGTATCCCCCTTGAGGCTATGGCTATCAGAAAGCATTTAGTTAGCTCCCAAGCCAATATTTTTCGTATCTGTTTTATTATGAAACTGTAACACATTTTCAATAACTTTTAGCTTTGCTATACAGAGCAACAAATAATTTCCCAGAACCCTTTGGAAAAATCTGACATGCGAAATGATTCTCTAGTCAACTTGAGTATTATTAAGCTGAAAAAAACGTATAGCAGATCATTTGATCATTGGAGGGAATGGAAAAGTATTGGGAGCTTCAGGACAGATGGACGAACTTCAGGTCATATAAAATACTACCAAGGCTGTATTTGAAGAAAAATGTGAAAGTTCGTGAAAGCGCCCCGGGTGAAAATACTTTGTGTTGCTAAGAAACATCATCCCTGATGATGGATGAATTAAATTGTCTCAGTTAGCAGACCCAACTCCAGGCATCCCTTGTTTACTAGTAGAATGTTTGCTTGTACTGGTAATTTATTTCAACAGCTACACACAAATAAGAAGCCCTACCTTTAAATGAAACTGAGAATTTCAAACTTGCATAATTAATGCTGGAAAACAGAATAGAGTTCACATCTTGAACAGAATTTAATAACTACATTTTCAAAGTTTACATTTTTAAGTGTAATATTAATGCATCCAAACGATTAAGAACTTATTTTAAGATAGTCTGCAATGAAATACGCTGTTCAACTTCCAAAATTACTCTATGTACAATCCAGCGAAGAATAAAACTTTTCAATTATTTCTACATACTGAACAACATAAATATTCACGTAATCAAATTTTAAACATCACTGAGAGAAAAGCATATTCATTTGTCATGTATTATTATGATGACACCAACATAAAAACTAAGCATGAAGGAAATAATGCAAACCACCTGCTTTTCTCATTTGGAGGTTGTCTTCATGTTTCATCCAGTTCCTCCTTTAATATATTACTTACAGGCTGCTTCTTTTGCAGAACATATTCGCGAACTTACAGCAGTGTATCTTTCCATTTCTGAAGTATGTGCTTTCTGTTGAACTCCCAGAGAGCATACCTGTTTTGCCTGCCGTGCACTGTATTAGTGAAGTCCTTTCAAAAGGCTATAGCTGGAGCAGAGGAAGGCCACCGGCATGCCTCTTCCCACAGGCTGCACAACAGGCCAGAGGAGCTCTCCTGAAAGGGGAAAGAAAAGCAAGCACATCTCACCTGGCACAGCCTTCAAGAGCAGGACGCAACAGCGGAGACAAAGCACAGCAAGCGAGGAGCCCCAACATAAGCAGGAGAGTCCTGAGATCAGGAAGTAGACATACGACTGCTGCTCAGAGATGATGGCAAAGGGCAGTTTTCTTAATAACCCGAAGAGGAATATGCAGAATTTTATGTCACCCCAGAAAGCAACGCGGTTGCTGCACTGAGAATAAACCAAGGGCAAAGACACATTTTGCAAGAACACACTTGGCAAAGGGGAGAATCATTAAAGAAAATTAATTTTAATTTGTCTGTTGGCAAGGCTGTGGGGTTTTTCTTCCTATTATTCTAGATCGTGTTCTAATGAAGTTTCCAAGCTAGAAGTACCAAGTTTTAGTACTGAAGAGTTCAGTTTAAGGAAAAAGGTGAAAAACCCTCGATAAACTGTTCTTTGGATCCCATCACAGCTTCCAAGTCAGAAATTACCACGCACAGTTATGTGGTGAGGCCACATACTCAGCTAGTCAATACACAGAGGCAACCATAGAGGCTCTTCTTCCCAAATAACGCCACCACAGAGAAGAGTTACCACCGGAGAGTGTGAGAAGAAGTATTTAATAATGATACCAATTTGGCTGCGCTATAGGAGATGTGCTTCCTGTGGGCCTCATAAGGAAGAGCTTTACAATCTAAGCAGAAGTATTTCAAAACCTCAAAGGACATGTCTTATCTGCACCACTTCTGCTTCTGGAATCCCAGAAATCCTGAAGACAGAAGGCAGATCAGACTGCAGCTTTCCTAGGCACAGATGTTGCAATCACATCTGCCTTAACTGTAAGCCATGGTCCTTGCTACTTTCCGACTCTCTAGCAGCACCTCTGAGTTGCTTGGTTTTTGGAAACGTCAGTGAAGAGGACAAGATAAAGTGTTTCTGATCACATCGGGTATACTAAAACACTAACATAAAAGAAAAACGCCTGCAGATTATGTTCCAAGCAAACAGCATGAAAGAAAAGGTTTTGAAGTAGAGATACCCTTTCTTCCCCTCCTCCCTTGTCTACATGATTCACAAAATAACACTTACTTCAAACAATGAGATTTGTTTGATCAAAGATTTTTTTTTTTTTAGCGTTCATGAGCAGCCATGAAGAATCACCATTTGTGTACAGACGCATCTCAAGTTACTCAGACACAGAAGCGTGCACAGATATAATTATCCGATTAATTACAGGTGATTTTTACACACCACTCCAAGGAACTGAACCACTAGTGACTCAGGTGTGCAGATCCATGTAAACATTCTCCAAGCTTTTTTTCTTTTATCTCACTAAAGATTCCCTCCCTAAACACCTACAGCTACAAGATGTCTGACAATTTGTCCAGTTCCAGGCTCCCCAGTACAAGATGGACACAAACATACCCAAGCAAGACCAGCAAACGGCCCCAAAGACGACGAAGGGGTGAGAGCACAACCCAGCCATTCTGCAACTCCATCTCCAAAGGTCGGGTCTGCATCAACATACAGATTTGCAGGACTCCGACTATAACACGCTTCTTCCTCTTAGCTCTCACATTATAATGCAGGCAGCATTTTCAGTACAGGATTATTTAATGTTTTCATTTATTACTTGGATGATGAACAATATACTTGCAAAATTTTGTAGTTACCTGGGAAGGGCTGCAAGCATTCTGGGAAGCAGAGTTAGAATTGAAAAAAGTAGGACTAAGTGATTAAGAACAGAACTGAAACTGGGGTTTTAATACTGAATTGAATGCAAAAAGTGAAAAATTAATTTGAATTTGTATTAACAGGAACATCATACGCAAAAGATGGTAAGATTTATTCTATTCATCACTGATACTGACTAAGTTTGTATATTATGTTCAGGTCTGGATACACAGATGTAGGAAACCTAGAAAAGCTCAGAAGAAAATCTAAGCAATCAGGGAAAGTTAAAGGGAAATGGGCTTGCTGAGTACAGAAAAAAAGATGAGTAAAGAAAGAGGGCGCAGGCTTCAAAATAGGTTAACAGCAATTACAAAAATGATGCTCATGTCCCACTACTGCAATATCCACAGCAGAAAAAAAAAACAAAAAACAAAAACAAAAAAACAAGAAGCTTAACAGGTTAGGAAAAAACTTAGAATAGTATTAGAAGAAATATGCTACCTCTAGGGATAGTTAAACAACAGATTAGGTTATGGAGGGGTTACACAAATCTTCACTGATTGTTTTTAAGACCTGGTAAGATGAACATGTCAGAAACCATCTATACATACCTGTCTGGCTTTACAATCAACACTATATACTCACGCATACAGTACAGGGCCTTAGCGTAAAGCGGATGACCTCCAGAGATCTGCGTTTCCTTTTCTAAACCTAAAGGCTGTACGAGTTTAGGCTCCTGCCAGGCAAATCAGCAGGTGACTTGACTGCTCCTTAGAGCTCCAAGCAGGCTTTTGATATCTCTTTTTCCTAAATAGCCAAGGCAGTCTGTGATTGACAATTTTCTATCACATCAAGCATGCTACCTTAAATATGAAGTATTCTGAATGATCCACCAGGGAAATAAAGTCAAAGTACAGAAAAGGCAACGGCAACCAATCCCAGGAATCCAGTCCTGAGAAGGAAATCAAAACTGGCAAATAGGACAAGGATGCACATCCCATTAGTACCTAGAAATAGAGGTAGTTATTTTTTGTTTCTAGCACCTACAATAAATAAGCCTTAATAAAAAGAAGTATTTAATAAAGTACTTGGAGAAATAAGGAGGGAAGGTTTGACGCTTCTAAGCTTATTTTCACAGCGGTATGAAAGGAAATGAGGTAGAGTCAGAGCTAATTCTCCTTATATAATTTCACATGGAATGATTAGTTCTGCCCCAACAGTAACAGCTTTCCAGAGGGTCCTACTTGTCGCCAAGATTGCATACAGATGCTCTAAGTGTAGCTTCCCTATTCTCCACTGACAACCAACTTAAAAGGCCAATATAATATTCATTTTACTATAGAATGAAACTCACAGCATGAATAGTAAAATAATGTCACAGCTACCATGAAACTGCAGTTGCATGTTGGGGGTTGTGACTTTTAAAAGTTGAATCATGAAACAGATTCATAAAGAGGAACATGCAAAGTAGCTTTCTGCTTTAGCAACGTCCTGTGGTCGGTAAGGATGTCTAAGAGCGGCATAAGCTGTGCTCTGACAACGAGAGGGCAAAGGCATGGAGGAGCCGTCGTGTCACATGCCCCTGCTGATTTTTTTTTTTTTAGAAGGCAGGTTTTCAATCATGACTGTGCTGAATGCCCCTCTCTCTTAAGCCTGATTAGGGAAGACATTCCACATGCATGGAGCTGCTGAAGGTGGTGGAATTCCGTAAGTCACCTGGGTCGCTTCTGGGTGAAATACCAATTACTGGCAATTCATCTCAACGAGGCCAACAAAAAAAACCCCTGTAAGAGACATCACTCAGCCCAACGGTGAACACATCACACGGACAATCCCAAAACTCTTTGCAAAAACTTGTAAAAGGTATTAGTACTTTTATAAAGCACTATAGTGTTTCATATTTAATCCTTGCATAGACACTAGTAGAAAAGCCATATTCAATTCCAAAATTGCTACTGCAAGTTCCAGTTCAGCTACTACTATTCCTTTAAAAAAAATATACTTTTATAGATACATATAAATATACATTTTTGCAGGGAGAGATAGCCTACCTTAGTAAATTTAACTACCAACAAAAAACTTAAATGACTCCCCAGAACAGCATGCCAAATAATGTTATAAGAACTTTAAATGTGTGTATTTTGCACTTACTAGCACAACCATATGTTTTACAAAAGACCTACAGATTAAATACAAAGCACACTATTAGTTTTAGGCACAAGAAGGACCAATTTTTTATGCCTAGCCAGAAAAAATTACTAATTAGGCCAGCACCACCCTACAGTCATTTCCACAAATCCTGCCTTTCCATTTAAATCACAACGAAAAAGAAAACCGACTAAATGATAACAAAAGCCTATACTTCTTGTTAAAGTTTTTTTAAAGCAAAATCAGGACAAGAAATTATTTTCTAAAGCCAACAACATGTTATTGTTTATTTGGAGAACTTGTATTTATCTCAAACCACACACAAAGTTATACCCAGAAATTTACTGTATTAAACTGCAATCCAGTAGACAGACAAGGTGAATGGCAAAACTTTCAACTGGGAAAATCACAAAACACAGAATTTCACAGAATACTGCTGGATTACTTATTCTGCAGTCATCCTGCAGCATATTCCCTGTGTAAACCTTGAAAACAATCAGAGTATAAAAGATGTGGTATGTCCATCTACTAGTTGAATTTTTGTCTTCTGAAATATTTGTATGTAAAGTAAATATCAAAGCAGAACGATATACAGGAAATATGTTAGGCATCAGATGAGGATCTGTACTTCAATTAAAAGATTTTAATTTTTAAAGGATGGAAATTATGGTGCTTCTGAGAAAGCACTTGTTTAATTATATGCACCAGGCAAGACATTTATAAAAAAATACCTTATTTTCACAATGCAACATGGACTTTATTCCTACTTTATTTACAAAAGTGTCACTCAGTAAGTAAACCACTATGAAAACAGAATCAAGATCCACATTGTCAAATAATCCAAAATAATGTCATTAATGCGCAACTCTCAGGCTTTTTTTCCCTCCAAACCAATCTGGCTGGAAAGAACAGGAAAAGGGTTATTTTTTTAAGAGCTAGTCCTAGACATGGAGCTATCTTCACTGTTCTTCCTCCCAAATATTCTGCCACTACATTCACATACCATCATTGCTTTACCTAATCAGTCCATTCTGACTTTTCAGCATTCACATACATTTACTCTTGCACTTATGCACAAAGCTTTGCAATATTCTGGAAGTTCTTTCATATAATGGCTTTATAACAGTTCTGTTTCTATTACCTAGGTTTTATTAGGCCTTAAGAGGAGGAATCAAAAATCTCAGTTCTCTGAAGGAGAAGCTTCTCTTTGTCTTTTCAGATTGAGAGAAATACTGAAAGGCAACAGCGAGGTCTTCATCCTTCATTCCAACACACTTGACCACTGAATTCTGCCAGGGTGAGTAATGCCCATCATGGAACATCAATTCAGTAAATCTTCCATCCCAGAGAAGGAATAAAAGACTGCATCATATTAAATCTGAATCCAACTACATAGGCATGAACTTAAGGGGAGTGGGGTTTTTTTTGCCACAATGACAGCTTCTAATAATGACTGTGAAAGAAATCTTGCACTCTGGATGGTCTTTCATTCATCAAGACCACGATCACCACGAGTTTTCTGTTGCCACAGGTATGGCCAAAATAACCTTTTTAAAGACCACTGTTGTTACCTCTAAGAGGAAAGCACTCCCACAGTATTTATGGCAATATCATACTTGTACCATTGAGCGTCATTAACATAGACAACCTGTTGCACAAACATGGCATCTGACTGCCCAAAAATAATCTTGGAACAAAACTGGCAAACAGCATGTGAGGCCACACTGGCCACACTGTTGTATAGACACAATACGTAAAGATGTTTTCAGATGCAAAGCTGATTAAATTCCTCTTTTTTTTTGTCAACCTAACATTACTTTTTTCAACAATTTTTTTACAACAATTCAGCGAAACTACAACAATTCAGCAAAATTAAGGTATGAACATGATATTAAATCCAGTTGCATCTGAAGTGCCAACGAGAAAACTTCCGCTAATCGCGTATGTATTAAATTTCACACATATGTTTGATTATATGTAAACCTACACACACACAAATATCTAAATCAAAGTTGCTTATACAGCACTAACTTACTTGGGATTTATGTGTCTCAACTGCTTCTGTTCTTTCTGTCTCTTAACCCTAACAAATAATTATTCAGGGGAAAAAAAAAACAAACCACACTTAGTGCCTGGCCTTGCCTGCTTTCCTCCAAGTTCTGCATTTCATCATTAATTTTACATATTTCATTGTTAATTTTAGACATTCCTCCAGTTCTCATTTGGACATCAAAGAGCTACTCATATCCAAAATACCCACGATCTGAAGTACTGGCTTCCCAACTTACTGTCATTTATAACTTGAAAAGATCTTTGATTTCTTGCCTACAGGAAATACTGTGGATCAAAAATCAAACATACATATATGCTCCATATATACACATATATGGGGTCCAGGATTTAGGATAATAGACTGTTTGGAGACATGGTTTTCAGATTTAGATTTCATACTGTCTGGTGCTTCACACATTTATTTTTACTCTCACATCTGACGTGCAGCAATATGGCTAGCTAAGGTGTACGTTTAAGACATACTTTGATATATATCTATTCGGAAGTGAAATTCACACTGGGGTATGTGGCCTTACAGCACTAAGGCACTGCTTCACCACTGCTAACTGCACCGCTTACTGACGGCTGGGGGCAGGAGAAGGCAGGCTCTCTAGAGCCCCTCGTTAACAATTCTGCCACCAAAGATTAAGATGATTTTCCTGCTTTACAAACTTGGTAGAGAACGTTTCTCACATACAAATGGAAAAAAAACCATGGTAGCCAATGTATTTCTAAAATGCCTGCTGCATGGGTTCCTAACAGCCTTGCATATATACTTAAGACTTTATTCTCCACTTTTGTATATTTTTTTAAATTAGTAATATTAGTAAGTTATACAACTAGTTCCAGACAATGAGAGACTCACTCTGTTCAAGTTAGCAAATCATCTGCCTTGGTTTTGTTACTGCTCCCACTACACAACAGCTTATGTCTCAAGCAGTAGCACACAAAAGCCCTCAAACAGAGCAGTCAACATTAAGGTTCCATTACTTATACCAGTATGACTAAAAATCAAACTTTAAAATATATTTTCAGTGTACTTCCTTACAACAGAATACAATTCTGTTCACACAGGAACATATATGTTATATATGTTTCTTCTGAGCACATAGTTTAGGACCCAATTTATATAGAAACAGCACTTTAACTCAATTATTTAACCAGGTAAGATAGGTAAGATCTCAAGTCTTTGGACAAGACTTCCCCGTTGCAACTGAAAGAAAGAGCTAATACGAGAGAATATTCCACATTAGATATTTGCTCATCAACAGCTGCAGGAGAAATGCCTTATCTCAATGGCTCTCCAATCTGAACTATATAGGACTGTATTATATAAACATATTCTGATCCTGTGAAGCCAAACAATGCTGTATATATATTTTATTTCTTTTTTCATAAGTTAGATTCCAGCTGGCCATACAAACAGTAAGGAATTCAAATACAGCAAATGCTTCTAAAACTACTGGCCTTCTCTACATCAGGAAGCGCTTGGTGTCATCACAGCTTACGGCAGCCATTCAGTTTTTGCCCAAGCAGTTTATTCCAGGAGCCCTGAGTGAAAGAAAGTACACTGGTAAAGTGCTGTTTTGATGACAAAAACGTTTATTTAGAAATTCTCACCAGTGCAGCATACTGGTCAGGGACCATAAACCTTCACTGCTCTGATCAAAACAGGAAATAACAGAAGACCATGCTGCAGATTGGGTCAGAGGCCTAAAATGCTCAAGGCATGTGGCTCTTCTCTGAGCTATGGGCAACGTCAAACGCTGCCGTCGTAGGGTGTAGAAAACATTTATAAAAAGCTAAACCGGGAACTTTTTGTTTTCATATTCTCAAATTTTATTGAGCAGAAATGTTTGAGGATAGTTTATTACTTTTACCGGCCACTCTAAAATGGGCCGCCAGCCAAACAGGTCTTTAAAATATGTCTATATTTTAGTTTTAAAACAACATTAAGGAAGTTGTATAACTTTTACATTAGAGTCTAAGTGACTTAGCAGCAAAAGCGACACGTTACAGCTGTAATGCGGGCACTTTCCAAGCCACGGGCACAACTCACAACAGTACCACTCGCACTTGGTACTGACCCTAACCCAGCCGAGACACCCATGGGGGTTAATTAACAGGTGTTTAACCCATGGCAAATCCCGAAGGACTGAAATTTAGGAGATGTTTGCTGGTATCGTACAAGGGATTCACGTGGCAAACACCTTCCCTCATTCAGGCTAAACTCTGTGGGACACGACCAATCCACTTTGTGCTGTTCTTGCCTTCACGGGGCTTTACTGCACCACTCCAAGCACAGTAATTGACAGTAGTTGTAACAACACTACAGCATGAGAATTCAAATTGTGCATTTCTCAGTGGAGGGAGGAATTTTGTACCATATTTGTAAAGTACCAACACCTTGAGCTGGACAGTGGGTTTGCTTCCTGGGTTTTACCACTGCTGTTGACCGGACAGCTAATAATTAGACTGGGAAACCATTCAGAAAGTTTGTCAAGACCGAGGTATTGCACTACTGAGAATGATCCTCACCTTTTTATATGCGGTAGGCATATAAATCCAAAAAAAAAAACCCTAGCACTGTATTAAAAAATCCTGCCCTTAACTGATTTATGCAATCTGGATTCATAGCATTTGAACTTATGTCAGAAAGTATTCTTCCAATGTATTTTACTACACCTGTGGACTTTCACAAAAAAAAAAAAAGATGAAGCAAGAAGCAAAAAAAAAAAGATTAAGCAAGAAGACTCTACATTAGGTCTTGAAAGCTCCAATTAAAATTCAATATGGTACTTTGTATGGAGGTTCCTTACATAAAAACCCTGTCATGGTTAAGATTTAAGGTTAACCAGGTTAATAGAGTCCAATAAAATAGCTCTATTTAATTATGCCAAACCATTGTTATAAGCCACACTAAAATCCACTACTCATCTCTACCTGACTATTGGGCTCAACTCTGAATCATGGTAATGCGCACCCGCTTCTCGTCAACCAGAAAATCCTACCATAAAGTAAGCTTCAAACTCTTTCCCCCGCTTCTTAAAAAAAAAAAAGTGCATGCATTTGCACCTCAAATGGTTTCTTTCCTCCAGTCTGCTACTCCAATCATCACACGGTCATGTGTTAAAAGATTTGTGCAGACCTGCCAAGTCTCATTCATCTGAGACACACTTTCCTAAAGTTGGGATGCGTTTGCAAAGTATATTTAAGCGGCCCCTCTGCTCTGAAGTATTCCGTCACGTGGCGGTTTTAGCTTAAAATAATTTTAAAAAAGTCCTAAAATCTACACATTTTGCAAAACTGAAGTTTATGTTTTTGTTTTCCTTGTTCTATAAAGCGTGACACTATGTCACCACAAAGGTTACCATTTTTCCTGACAGTTTTACCAGCAGAACTATTTATATATATTAACGTTTTAATTGCGCCAGAGTGGGACTTAGAATGAAAGTGGGTTCAAATTTTGTAGCTCACTTCGTAACTGCTTATGAAAAGCAGTCCCTGCCCCGCACAGCTTGTATTAAAAAAAAAAAATAAAAATAAGAGTTTCTTTGGAAAATAACCCACACAGACGCATTTTAAATGCTCAGGGCCCCAGGGGGCTGCGGCGGGGCCGGGGCCTGACTGAGGCCCGGCGGGCAGGGCACATCCTTGACGACGGCTGCCCCGCAGCCACCTGCCCCGAGCCGGCCTCAGGAGAGCCAGGCCCGGCCAGGCCGCGCTCCCCTCCCCGGCTGCCCCGGGCCCTGCAGCCCCGCGTCGGCCGGCGGCTGCCCGGGAGGACCCCGGGGCAGGGGGCCGGAGGCTGCCGGCAGGCCCTGCCCGCCCCTCCCGGCCCCGCCAGCGGCTCCGCGGGGCCGAGGCGCGGGCAGCCATGTTAGGGCGGCCCGGGGAGGCGGCACCCCGTGCCGGCAGCGGCCGCCCCGCCGCCGCGACCGCTGCCCGGGGAGCGGCCCTTTCCCGCGGGGGCCGCCGCAGGGCCCCCCGCTCCGCAGGCCGCCGCAGGGCCGCGCGGCCATCTTAGGGGGGCCGCGGCCACGGCTGCCCCCACAGCGCCGCCCGCGCCGCAGGTGCCGGGGAGCCACGTCAGGCGGAGCGCGCAGCCCCGCGTCCGGCGGCGGCGAGCGGCTCCCCTCGCCTCCCCCCCGCCGAGCGGAGCGGGCTTGCCGGGCCGGGCCGGGCCGGGCCCCCCCTCTCCTCCCGCGGAGCGCCGGCCACCGCCGGCCCTCGCCCGCGTCCTCCTCGCCCGGCCCCGGGCCGAGCGCCCGCCCCGCCGCTCCGCGCTGACCCCTTCCCTCCCTCCTGCCTGGCTCGGGCGGCCCCGCTCCTTACCCCACCCAGAGGGAGCTCACCTCCTCCTCCTCCTCCTCACTCCCGCCTGGAGACCGTCGGCACCGACGCGCCGGCGTCCCGGCCCCTCCCTCCCCTCGGCGCGCAGCAGAGCCAGCCTCCCCCTGCCGCCAGCCGGGCCCCCTCCTTCCTCCGCCCGCCGCCCCGCGGCCCAGGGCCCGGCCCCGCCGCGGGCCGCTCGCCCCCGGGCCCGCCGCCGCCCGACGGACCCAGCCTGCCCGCGGGGCGAGGGGCCCGCGCCCGCCCGTCGGCGGCGGCGCTCGGGCAGCCCCTTGCATCAGCGGGGGCAGCTCCCCGGCACCGGCCGAGCAGAGAGGCCTCCCCGCCGGGCCTGCGGGAGCTCGCCCGCCGTCCGGGCCCCGGCTGCTGGGCCGGGGAATAAAAAGAAGAAAACTGAGCGGAGCAAAGTGACGGAAGAGGAAACAAACCCTTTGCAGTGGTGCTGCGGTGGCCGCAAAGCAAGCAGCGGGGCCATTCGACAGAGTTCGGGGATGGGTGGGAGGAATAAATAACAAGGAACTGTATACCAGGTGTATACCTAAGGGAAAAAAATAACACAAAGATGTTTTCCTGAGAGAAGCAGATGAAAGGAGAGAAAATCAGGGCTGTTACCAGTTAGATATGAGTAGGAGGTGTGTGTTTTTCCCCTGACAAATCAAGCCTTCTCAGGTGGTGTAACTCCTGGGAGAGGCCGGGCAGCTGTCAGGGTTACAGCCTGGTTTGTGAACCCTCTTCTTCGGCCACAATGAATAACAAACCTCTCCAGCAAAACTTTTCAGAGGAGGAGTATTTGTCATGCTGACTCAGTTTAGCGTGGTGCTGTCTTTGGTATGTAGATGTAAACTGGTTGCTGTTTTTTTTTTTTTTAATAGGAAGTCAAAATGAGTAATATCTAATGGAGTGACAAAGCAACATTTCCAAAGAATACAGCTGTGAGAAGCATCAAGACCAGGAACTTGAGGAATTATGTATTTTTTCCTACTCTGGCTAACCAGTTATTATGAAAGAGTGACGAGAAGGCTGATTTGCATGAGAAATACCCTTAGGATAATGCAACGTTTTGTTTCACAATTTTCAAGGTTCAAAAAGCTTAGTAAAGTTGTTTTCCAATAGTTTTCCACCTTCCTGCACCTCTGAATTCCTGATTATCAAGCTATGGAAATGCCAAAATGTCACAAGGCAGGCAGTTCTTCCTGTTATTTTTTTACCCAGGCAGAAGTCGTAAGACCTGAAAATCTTCTAGTATTTATACTCACATTATAAATAATTTTATAAATGCAAGATTTTGTCTTTCAGACATTGTCAGACAGGGTGAGAGATGAGGAGACCTTCAGTCCGGCTGAATAATTTGCCCCCGGCATGTGCTGGAACGCAGACAAACAGGATGTTTTATCCCCAATTTATGGATAGAAAAATTGAGGCAAGGAAGTGAAGGCATTCATTTTTCAAGTGTAGAAGTGCTCATTTGTAAGCAGGCAATTTAGGCTTGAACTTTTTTTTCCCTTTTTTTGAGGAAAAGCACCGTGTATATACAGTTCCCATTGAAATTACACTTGAGGCACCCAAGCAGAAAGACTTTGGCCATATTCTTTTGGGGTCCCCCAGCCCTAATCCCATGTTCTAATTGGCCAGTAATCTGTGGACAGATATTGTAACAGTTCCTTTAGAATATTTTTCTACTTCTCACTCATTTGCATACTAATGGCATAAAAATAGGCACTTCCTGCCAGTAATTAGTTGGAGCCCAGAATTTAAAGAAAGAAAAAGACCACAGCATTATGGTAGACGGATGGTACTGAGGAAGCTGCAAAAAAGAGTCACTTCTCTGGCGCTCAGAGAGTGCCTTTAATTTAGAGTTCAAGGCTGGCAACTCTGTTACCTCTGTGTGACAGGGATTAACTGTTTGCTTGGCCTAATAACTTTGCCTCTAATGAGCCCCTCTAACTTTTTTGATGGCAAATCACTCTATCTGTCCTGCACCCAGTCTTGCTGCTGTAAAGGTTTTTCTTTTTTTTGCCTTTTTCCCAGAAAGAATAATGCTAGCGGTGAAGTCTGCACCGTGAGCGTAGTTCCTCGTGGAGCACCGTGACTCAGGCCAGCGCGGTCTGCTCCAGGGTTCTTCACCTAATGAGGCACTGTGCGACTCATAACCACATCGAGTCATGTGAAGCTCTAGGATAAAACAGCCTGTTAAGAGCTGGAGAGGTTGGGGTGTATATATGGGGTTAGTTGACTTCTCACGTGTAGGTCATAGACTTGAATGCGAACCAAGTTGGTGATAGCTCAAATTTTCCCCGTATGGCAGGAACGTAGGTAGCTTTTGTTTAACATATCGGCTTTTTCAGTCAAATATGTAGCAGAAGAGTTTTCTACGTTGTAGAAATTTCTCCGTGGCTACTTTACTGGTAGTATCTATGGCAAGGTGAAACATGAAAGCCTGGAGTTACCCATCCAACCCTGAAGAACGGCGATAACTTCAGTGAGACAGGGAAAGTGTATTTTGCTACTTTCATTCCCCTAACTTCTCTGGAGATAAATAATACAGATTACATTCTCCAGGGCTATCGAACTGACACCTTCAGCAAAGAACTAAATGCAGAAACTCTTCGCATTTCTTCTCCTACTTAGAAGAAATTTCAGCAATTACTGTTTGCCGTCTACGATCGGACAATACTGATCTCCAGCAATGCAATTTAAAAGCTCATTAAATGAAACTACAGTTAATTATATACCTTGAACTTATTTACCTATTCCAATAGCAAAGTAATTATTAATGTATTAATCTCTCTAATACATTGACTGTAACTATTAGTTTCTTTAGAGCCGCTGCTCTCAAAGAACTGTGGGATGGACACAATCAATGAGGTCTGTACTCCTTAAAGTTAAGACTTGCACTGCAGCAGTAAATGTTTGGTCCCCTTAGTGGGATCCAGAATGAAAGTCAGATATTTAGATCTTCTAGGGAATGCTTGAGGAGAGTTTATGCTCTTTGCAGACATGAAATAACCTACGGCAAATTAAGTCAACACAATCTTTGCATCAACACAACTGCGTCTGCCCAAGCAGTCTTGAGGGAGCAGCAATGTCAAACAATTGGAGTGACTCTTTACATGACCTGTGAGACTGCAGCTGCAATGAAAGGCTAGAGTGTGGAGAGGAAGCTCCTCCATCCCGTCGACATTAACCATGGAAAATCCTTTTCCAAGGGCAGCCTTTTGTAGCTGCTCCTTCTCTGAGTGAGCAAGGCTGCAGTTTGCATTGCAGCCTAAGGAGTCAAGCACTCTCCAAGGAAGTGGAAGATTTCAGTTGAAAATCTTTCACCGCTTGGTAGGAATCAAAAATAGTGTCTCCCCTGTCTCGTGACGGGCTCTTCTGCCCTGGGTCAAGAGGTGGAGAGAGGAATGAAACTTTCGTGGGGGCTGACGCTGAGCTAGTGAAAGTAAGCCTGCGTCTGCACCACTGTGATCAGCGTGCTCAGTGGGGAGCATCCTCTTGGTTTCAGACTCCACTAGAAAAGCCTTTTCCACCTTTCTTACACCTTTTCATTTCCCTTTCCCTCTATCCATTCCGCTTTGTTGCTAATCTTAATGTCAAGCATGTATGAAACTGTGTTACGTTGTGCTGAACTTAGAAGTGAAATTGTGTCACTTGTTTTTTTGTCTTTCAAAGCAAACCTTGTGAAGTTTGTATCCAGCAGAACTATATTACCGGAAAGTATTTTCCTCAAAACTTTGAGATTCTAGCTTATTGAAGCTCAGATCCCTAAGATGATTGGGTCTATTCCATTAGTAGATTTATAAAGTGTGCAGACTGGGTAAACAACACTGACAGCTTGGGGAAGTGTATGCACCTGTTTATTAAAAAGACGTTAACAAGGGCAAATCTAAAATAAGAACATGTACCGCAATCCAATTTTCAGCAAATTTTTATGCATGCCTACACTTAAGGTTACCAATGTTATTGGCAATTTCTCTCTCTCTTTTCTCTCTCAGAAGTACACGGCAACTGATGAGCATGGAGCATCTGTGGCAAAGGAAAAAAACACCGTCTTCAAATTTTGAGGAGCAAACATGACCCTTTCTGTTTCTACTGTTTCCCACCCACATTCAGTTAGTGTAAGAGAAGGAGGAAAATGAAAAAAAAAAGCAGAAATATTTTCTTTGCATGGAAGGACCGAAGAATGTATTGTTTTCTCAATCACAAGCAAGCACTTTCATCACCATTTTTGCTCTACATCATAAGTGACAGCGAGTTTTCTATATTTTACTGGTATAACTTAGAAGAGGTCACATTTCTAAAAGTCCTTCTGCGGAAGTGAGTCTTCTGTTTGGATGTATGCAAATTCTACAGGGCTTATGCAACTTGTAACTTGCAGATAGGTATAAGCATATGCAAAATGGAGATTAAATATGTATATGCAAGTTTGCAGAATTAATCAACCAAGAATGTACAAAAACTACAAATGCTTTGTTGAAATTTGGCTCTAAAAAGATTTGTGAATTAGCCTTCTATAGCAGCTTTCACTCAAGGATGCTAAATACACTTCATTTTTATTAATAATTAATAATTCATAAGATTTATATGATAATATTATTCCCTCAGAATAGCATTTAAAAATGTATCCCGATCTTGCGAGGACCTGTCAGTACGTATGCCTATTCACAATTGCTGTGGTGGTGCTTTTTACGAGTATAAAACGCTGCCAACCTGGAGCCCCTCCAGGATTAGAACTTAATCCCCAAAGATATGTAAGTGCTACCATCTCCATTTTCCAGATTGAAAACTGGAAACTGCACGGGTAAATGCATGCAAGTTTACGCATAAGGTTAATAATAAAGAATCAAAATTTAGGCTCCAAACTTGTGAAGTGTATTGTAAGGACAGTTACTATCCCTTCTCGGAGTCCCCTTCATGTCAGTAGTTGATATGAATGTTATTGAAGACAAATCAAAGCCCTGGACCTGACTGCGAGTCCAACGTTTCAGCGTATGGCCAGATGAGCCATAGCGTACATCCCTCAAACTCGACTGATCACTTCTGTTATCATGAACTGAAGCGAAGGGTCTTTGAATGGTTCTCACTATACAGGAGGCAAAAAAAAGCAGTGTTTTACTTCAATATACCTTTTACTGAGGCTGGGTACAATAGGATGTGATTATTTTAGGAACATTAAAAATATCTACTATCTTCCTCCCATGCTAGGTAGAATAGTAGTCTCAAGTATTTTTGCTTTGTAATTTTCTAAAACGAAGAATTCTGATTTAACCAAACCTCTTCAGAAGGAAGCTGACTGATATTATCTTACTTCCCTCTTTTCTTATTGTGGAATTGTTGAGAGAATGCCAGTTGTTGCTACTTGTCATCACAACTTTCTAGTCCATAATATTGCTCGTTAAAGACAATAAATATTAACCAGAAAACTACTTAAAAACAGACCAGTATGCAGAATTTGAGTGCGTAGGTAATAACACAATGACAATATAAATCTAGGTTTGCACGCGTTACTTAATTGTACACACACACGTGCGCACACACACACAAATCGTACCTTCTGAAAAACAATTCTTTATTTGTCTGCATGGTATTTATTCAGCAAAATTTTAAAAGACTTTTTGTTTCTCAGATATTAAAGTATACAAGCGAATGGACACCTCTGCTTCTCTTTCAGGGGCCTGCGGCAAGAGTCATTGGCACAAGGTATTGCCAGAAGTGGGAAAAGTGGGGATTGCAGTATGAAATGCGATGCCAAGGTTGACGATCGCTAAGATACTTTGGACTCCAAACAGAAGGCCTATTTCGTCCCACGTGCATGGTATTAAAAGTGTCTAAGGTACCGTGTTTGCCTCTGAACTGGGTGAACGGATCCTGAGGCCAGTCCTCCCAGCGATGGCGTGTATTAAGGGATCCGCACAGGTTTCACAGCTGCACAGCGCTGAGTTGCTCTGCTAGGCGTGAGCTAATGCACGGCTGATTTCTCTCTGGGGGGCACGTTGATTCTGGGTTTTAGAGGGGACCCTTTCAGTATTCCTAATGATGTTTTTGGCTACAAAGCCTGGCAGCGTTATAGAGTTGTTGTGGACTCTGACACCAAAGAAATGTAGCCTAAAGAGCTGTGGCAAAAGAATTCGTACCACTGCTGCCCACTACTTAAAAAGGCAAAGGTATAAGTACACCCAAAGAAAAATAAATTCGGGCTCTGTGAGCAGATTAACAAAGCTGTTTGCTATTATGGACAAAAGCTGCAGGGAAAAAAACGAAGAGGAAATGGGCTGTATTACTGTGAGTTGGCACAGAAACGAAATACCAGGCTGCAATTTATGTATAGTAATTGTTCACGAAGCATTCTTTGGGTTTTGATAGTGACTCATTGTGTTCTTTGTGACCTTTGATGTACAGGATGGGCTGCTAGAAGACAGAGGAAGCCACAGTAAGAATATAAAACTTTATTAACTTAAGATTTTGTTGGTTTGTTTGGGTTTTTTTTTTATTGCTCACTGATAGGTAGTATCTCTGGAAGAGACTACCAGAGACATTTACCTTGAGCCCTCATGGTTTTTGCCATCTCTCCCAGGCTTTTGCAGTTGAAAAAACAGTTCTGGTTTAGCTGAAAAATAGCTTTGGTTTTAAAAAGGAAATTTGTTAAACAATTGCTTGCTGACGTTGATTACTGAGTTCTGACAAATGAGATAACTGATTGAAATACTATTGTGTTATTAGCCCAGGTAATGAGAGGTGAGGCCCTGCACTATACAGGACAGACGGAAAAGTTATTGAGAAGGTATTCTTAATGAGTGAATATTTTATGTTTTAAAGAAAATTACGGAAAAAACCTTCCATAGAGTCATCAGAGTTGACACAACAGACTCTTCAGCACCGTTAAGTACCATTATGTAAATCCACGGCGATGTAAGCCAGACACTGTCAGGTTTGATACGCCCCAAATTTGACCTAATTAGCCATTTGGTTGTTACTTTTTTCAAAGTGTGTGCAACTCAGCTCGGTTCAGGATATAGATGCTAATTGAACGCGTAACCTACAGGTGCTAAAGAATTCTTACAAAAGAAGGTCTATCCTATTAGGAATGCAAGTCAAGGCTCAGGGTCATCGGCTCGGATAGTGGGGATGGGAACAGAAATCCCATCTACAGCTCTCTTCACATCACCGTTTTATTTCCAGGAGTGAAATTCAAATCTGGAATAATGCAATCTAAGAGATATTTGCCAACTGAAGCCACTCCAGCTTCAGTCAGTCGAACAGGGAAAGAACGTTTCCTTAAGCTTTTAAAAACCTGAGACTATATAATGCAAAGCCTGAAGTGGTTTACTCTACCCCGCAGTAACAAACGTACTCCTGTGCAAATCCCATTTGAAATTTTCTCTTGTTCCTAGACCCTCCGTCCAACATCCAGCCTGCTAATTTGTAGGTGATTGCCGCCGCGTGGCTTGCTCCAGGTTTGCCTTTCACGTTTCCCATCTCTGTCCGTGTGTCCCCAGCCTACGATCATCTCCTTTACACTCAGGTCCTCTTCCCACCCGTTTGACAAGCAGGAATATAATAACCTTTTGTCGTGACTACACCTTGGACCAGATGCCTTAATGTAAACACTCTATCTCTTCTGCTGTTTCCCTGCAATCCCCTAACCAAAATGAAACGAGATAAAAAGAGCTGCACAGCCTCTGAGTTTCCTGGCTTTTATCTTTTTATACCAAAGCCTTTGTGTTAATTTTGCATAGCTATTTTTACATGAGGAATAATATCCTGAATTACTGCTATCACGTGCACTTAAGAATCCCACCTCACCGTCCTCAAGTCATCTGGCAACCTGATAGTGTTTCCTGCTCCTTCCCTCACATCGGCGCTGCAGAGAGCCTTGCTAAAAGTTTCACATCTGAAAAAGCAGATGATTTGGCAACACCTTCCTATAGATATTTCTTTTTTAGAAAAAAAAAAAAAAGAAATGTGCCTGTCTTTAAGTAAACTTTTCTTTCCAACTGTTCTTTTTTGTCAGCTTGCCAGCTCGACTTCTAGTATTGTTCTGCGGAGATTGCTGTAAGGAAAAATGAAAGAGAAGAGAAAGGTAGAGAACTGGGGGAAAGGGAAAAAGGGTTCAGAGGGCATTTAAAGCCTGGGGAGCCTAGCATGGGAAGGGAGATAGGCTTAGGAAACAGGGAATAAAATGGTGGAATGAAAGATAAAACAAGAACATAAAGGATAAGGGATTAGAGAGATAAGGAGTTCAAGAGATGAAATGTGAATAAAGGAAAACAAGAAAAATAAGGATGAAAGGAAAGAAGTGACAGGAGTAAGACATGTAAACAATTAACTAAGAAAATATTCTGTTTATTTCAGTGAAAGGAAATTATAGTATCTTTATTATACTCTGGTTTACTAGTTCAGAGGAATTTTTCAAACTAAGAGCTGACATTTGGGTAGTATTACTGAACAATGATAAATATAAGCCTTCCAGTTGTTGAATTAACCAATTCTGAATTTGGTTAATTAATATGTCATTCAGGCAACTAAAATTTGGATAAGACAACAAAGCAATAAAAAAAATATTAACAGCTGCAATCCAAAGTGCAGATCTGGAAGAACTCTTCACAATATTTGCAGTTACTTCCATCAGTTCAGCGATAATCACTCCAGCACAGAGGGACCAGCTCGCTGACGCTCTGCTGCAGATTAATACCAGAGCTGAGAAGTGCAAAAATACTTGAAATCAGTGCTGGGTTCAAGTTTCAGCATTGTCCACTGACCAGCAGAACATTTGCTCAAGATCACAATTTGTCTGTAAAAGTGTTTCACAGTATTTTTTTTTCCCCCATCTGGGTATTTATAAAGTGTTACCAGGTCTCAGTTTCTGCCTGTTTTGCCTGAGCTGTTCACTTAGGTCACATAATGTCGTGGAACCTAGATAATATTGCTTGTTTTCCCTGATTATCTGAACATATATCATCATGAAGCTGAAATTTAGTCAAACCCCCACTCTTTTTTTTTTTTTTTTTTTTTCAGAAAGGCTACGTATAGGCTAATAGGCAACATCAAAAAACCCAAACATTTTGTCATTAGTTTCTGTGCTTGACTCTGGTAAGGAGTCACCAGACATCTTATTAACTAGTTTAACCATCATCCCTCCCTTTCCAATACCCTTAAACTTGCATAAAATAGTTGAGATCTATAGGGAAAATATTCCTTGAGGTCAGTTACTCGGCATATAAAACCTAAAGTCTGCATATTCAGGAAAGGAAATTTTGAAGTGCTATAATTTGCTAGTTAACAGAAATCTCATTATTTTATATTTTTACATATTTTGGCAAGCAGTCATTATGCCACCCACCTCTTACCAGGTTTTTCTTTCCTTAAAGTCCAAGGCCTTTCCTGCTTTGGCTGACTGCGCATCCCCATATCCCTCCCCAACGTGCAACAGAAATGTGGGGCTATGGAGGGTAACCCTGGAAGCACCATATAGCATTCTAGAGATGGGACACGCCTTTTACACAAATACTGTGAGCAAACAAAAATTTACAGCTCAGGAAGTTGGGAGGTTTAACTTTCCGCATGGGGACCCCTCTTTACGCTTGTATTACAACCTCCCTTCCCTTTCTCTTATGCAGAAAGACCCTTTGGAAGGTCATGCACCTTCTGAAGGTGCCCTGAGAAGCGGAGCCAGAACAAACAGGGTCTTCTGCTCCACAAAGGGCCGGGCATCAGCAGTCAGTGGTGAAATAATTTTTTTTCTGTCCACCCTCTTTCTTGATTTCTTTCTGATGGGATGAGATGCGGGTTGAGCTGCAGCAAGTTTCCGTCAAAGCACAGCGTGTCCTTTGGCTGCTGCAGACACATGCAGCTCCACAGGCTTCTGAGCAAGTCTTGGGCTGTCGTGAAGGTTTTTGAAGATACAATCAAGGTATTACATATCCCTTTTCCTCATATTTGGTGGGACAATCCCCCAACAGGATTTATTCCTCCAAAGCATCCACAGAGAAGAAGAGAAAATGAAGTCTCTAATGAGTGCTGGTCCCAATTCTGGTGCCATCCACTCCTGTTAATTCTGTCAGAGGGGGAGAAATTTTAAGATTTAAATGTTTTGATTTACTACAAAGCATGAGTTAGTTGATGGAAAACTGGATTTGCTTAGAAGCAGAAAAAACACATTAAAACAACCCTAAACCACCCCTTGCATCCAACCCTATGAACCCAAACTGAGCAGCCTAAAGCACCTAAGAACTGTAGGAGGTAGTCGTGTGTTTACAGAAGGACCCAAGCCCTAGGTCCTCTGCCGAAGTATTCGAGGTGTCACAATGAGAAACCACCGGTAACAAACAGTAACTTAAGCATCCTAAATTACATTCTGTAAAGTCTCAGTTTGCCAAATGCCTGAATGAAAAAGGATGTGAAAGATAGGCTCTCCTTCATTCTAATTCAACCCAGATTCTGGGATTATCTGTTAAAAATAGGACATTTTCTATTCTCTAATAATAATAATTTTCCATAGACAGCTGTTGATGTGCCCATAGGTTCACAATAGCTCTTTTTGCAGTGGATTGTAATAACAATTTCTTCAGCTATGTCTTTGAATTCAGAGCTGTACGAGCTATTCACAGTGAACACTTTAATCAGTGAATTTCAGCTTTTATTCTGACTGTAAATTGTTACAAACGTTACACGCAGACATGTGATATAAATAATCTCTGCCCCGCCGGTTTGTTCACAACATGTTTTTGCTGCGGTGTTTCAATATTCATTATTACCGTTGCACAACTGTTCACCTTGGTTGACCAGTGTTGTTTGTTCTGGGAGGGAGGCAGTAACCGAGAGGAAATGCATGTTGCGGAGCCGTTATGGTCCGATGGATAAGGTGTGCGCAGTTAAGTTACGAGGAGTGAGATCACGAGACTACAGAGGTTTTTAGGACTATTTTAATATTTCCTTTCCAGTTCCCTTGACTCAGACCTTGCTTGTAACATCGCTATGAGAACAAAGAGGCCACTTGAACATTAGAGGCTGAGGTCAAATTGAAAATTAATGATCTCTTATCACATTCAGACAAAGCTCCAGCTGCAAAGGGTGGGGTTGGGTGCTTTTCTGGTTTATTTAATTGCCACTGAATCAGGGCTCTGAACAGGGCTTGCCTAGTCAGAGCTGCAAAAGATGAGCTCACATGCCATTTTCCAAGTCCCTTAGCCGCGCCCATGCCAGAGCCTGGCCTGGCAATCCTTTACGTGGCTGGTATCTTCAGTGAGAGCAAACGGAGTGCAAGTTTAATATCTTAATGAAACAAATGTCAGGCATTTGTTTTATATCAATAAAACATCTTTGGCATAAACCTCAGTGAAAAACAAATTCCAAAAAGGTTGTAAATCAGAATTCAGCTTTCAGTGCGCTAAAATGTGTGTGTGAAAAATGATGCTGAAGAGCCAGCTCTATCCAGACTAAATCGTTTGGCAATGTCCTGTCAGTGCAGGAGAAAATGGATGTAATGTGCACATATGCACAAGGAGTGACTCAGAATGATGTACAAGTGTTACTGTATCTACTCCAAAAGAAATACCTGGAAGTCAGGAAATAAGGCTCTGCAGTTCAGCAGATTTATCTGAGGATAGATGTTCTGGTTTTGAAACTCTGGTTTTTCCCCAGAGTGCCGTAAAGATGTCTCATGCAAACAAATACAGTCTGGGTCCACCGATATCTCTGGGACTATTGCACAAACTATAGTTTTATTTGGTATTTATGGGAGAAGAGTTTCAGGATAAAACATGACTGCTAGCAGCTTAAGGACTGAATAGTAGATTGATATCTGTAGCTCCTGGAGCAAGACCTGTAGCCTAAACACACACTCATTAATCTATATGTAAGTCCAGGCATTTCCTTAAGCAGTCACAACAGTTTAATTGCCTATGAATATTCATATAAATGAGTTTTGTTTGTAAGAAGGGCAGCAAACTCGAATACTTCTACCAATCTGTATTCAAGCGGAGAAATCATCTGAAGTCTCCAGTTTCCTGTTTATAAGAGTTTGGGCTGCCCAGACAAAACAGCAGCAGGAACAATAGCACAGGGCTTGGATGACTTTTACGGCACCTCCGAGGCTGGGTTGTCTTAGCTAAAGGTAACACCACTCCAGCTTACTCTTCTCACAGGGTTGGAGCTGGCGACTTCAGAATGACCTGGTATGTATTTGTAAAGTCGGTGCTCAAATGTGTAATGAAATGGCACCATAGAATCATAGAATAGTTTGGGTTGGAAGGGAACTTTAAGGGTCATTTGGTCCAACCCCCCTGGAAGAGCGGGGACATCTTCAACCAGATCCGGTTGCTCAGAGCCCCGTCCAGCCTGACCTTGGATGTTTCCAGGGATGGGGCATCTACCACCTCTCTGGGCAACCTGGGCCAGTGCCTCACCACCCTCAGCATAAAAAATTTCTTCCTTATATCTAGTCCGCATCTTCCCTCCTTTAGTTTAAAACCATTACCCCTTGTCCTATTGCTACAGGCTCTGCTAAAAGGTCTGTCTCCATCTTTCTTATAAGCCCCCTTTAAGTACTGAAAGGCCATACCTTTACCCGTCCCATTAGTGTGCTCTGTTTTACTGTTAATATACACAAATTGAAAACACAACCTTGGGTCAGCTACTGTCAGGCTATCTGTCCTTGAGGGGCTTTGCTGGGGTAGCCTGCCCTTTGGAAACCTTCCAGAAGGACAGAACATGTTTTCCCAAAAACAGCTTTGGGTCCTTGTATTCATTTGCTGGAAAGAAGTCCGGCTCTGTCAGGTACAGTGATTGAGGTTTCTTGGAAAACTCTGGTGAGGAGGCTTGCGATGAGAAGACAGAAAAATGATGGAGGCCCTTGCCAGAATAGCAGATCAGATATAGCTCTCTTGGTCACCATGGTGAAGTGGGAATCCAGCTCAAATAGAGCAACAGACTGTCTCCCGCTAACTAGACCGTGATGCTCCAGTTCATCCTACTGAAGGGCATCTGTGAGACAGCGCTGAGCACCACTCATGAACTATTACGTAGTAGGTCGCAGTGTTGACAAATGTTTTCAATTTTTTTCTAAAGTGCCACTCATATCTGACTTTCCCATGTTCTTCCCTGCTGCTACCCCAATGTAAACAGTGCGGGGTCGTACAGGAACCACTCTCCCTCTCTCCAGAATGGTATTGCTGGCGATCTGAGGATGACTAATCTCTCCTGTTTACAGTTTGCTAGCTGTTTGAATCCTAACATAATTTAGATGACAGGGTTCGGGAGACTAGAGAATTACATGTTGCCAAGCTACTAAGAAATATAAAAAAAAAAAGACTTTTCACGAAGTGTTTGGTAATTTCCCTCGCTGCCTGTAGTTCTGCTGTAGTTCTGCTGCCTGTAGTTCTGCTACCCTGCTCTTCCCTCTATTCTTACAAGAAACGCCTAACGTATTCCCCTTACCCATCTGAGACCTGAGAACAATTTCCAAGATGCCCACGAGAAGAGGAAGGAAGCAGAGTTAGTAATTTAATCATGCCCTGGACTGACTAGCCCTTAAACAACTCTGTTGGTATGGGAGATTTCTTACAGAAATTCCCCTTTGGGCATCTAGTTCCTTCTCCATACATGTAGCACATATATATGTAAATATATAACCCTCATATATCTATATATATATCTATATATATATATATATAAAACCCAGCTGTATGTTCACTAACTGCCTCGTAACTGCCCAGTGAGCACTCAAATTATCTTTTGCAAAATCCTCTTGCAGTTATGTACCACTTATTTCAGTCTGCATTTGAGCCCATTAAATAAATCAGAGAAGATCCACGATTCTAGAAGTCTTTTTAATCACAAGATAGATATAGGCATAAAATGGTCATCTGTCTATAAACTGAAGCTGAAAAAGTTATATCAGAAACGAGGTGTAAATTTTTAACATTGCACGTAATTTAGCTGGTATAGAACAATTTAACATTTGGATACTACACATGGGATGTGGGATAAGTTTTGTCGCTTGAAGTCTTTGAAATTGGAAAATTTCCTAGAAGATATGTTCTAGCCTCAACCACAAGTGGCTGAGCTGCAGACTCAAAATTGTAACTCAGAATTGAGGTAGGCTGTGTAAATGGCTGTGCTCTGCCTCACGCGGGATGGTAGGCTGGCGAACCGTGATGGCCTCGAAATCTATCAAAACACTTTGTCTTTTCTGCCCGGTATTTCAAAAGGAGCTGTCACAGCACAATCAATTAAGATAAGATGAAAAAGGTGCAGCAAATAAAACTGCAGTCAATTAAAGATTGAAAGTGGAAGATGTAGATACCCTACAGAAGATGAGGTGAATTGTAGCAATTAAACAGAATGGTCCTGATAAATTAAATAACGGATCACGTTCCAAATTTGATAAAAATTCATATTTTAGATACAACACGTGAAGAAAAAGAAGAATTCAAATAGCTGTGGAAGAACATCAATACCCGTTCTGAAAATATATGCAGCCAAACAGCTGCCGTAGTAACCTTTGCAAATAAAAGTGTTTAAGAGGATCTTGATTGGAGAATACAACATTAAGTGGTATATTTCTTCAGAAACCTGGCACTATTACTCATCTTAAACTGGAACGATTTGACAAGAATGGGAAAATTCAGCTGTGCCAGGTGTGAGGGGTGAGGGAAAGAAAGGTTTCAAAGCAAAACCCATGGTGGTTTTTAACGTTATGCCCTTTTGCAGCTCCTTGCTATGAGTTTTACCTAATGGCAGCGATTTGGTACCAGCCAGTGGATTCGCAGGTGATCTTTTGAGTCATTTCTGGAAAAAATTACCCGTGTGAGGTTGTTAGTGGAACAAGATCTTTCCTAGATTATGCTCGTCTTTTGCAGGGTTTTTTTTCGCATGATAAACTAGAGAGTGTTTTGTAAATTATTACATTATTAGCGCAGAATATATTACCGAGTACTGTGGAAGCACGTTCACATAGATTTGCAGAATATGTAGAGGGATACAGTCAATTTAAGTGGAAAAGCAACTTTAGCTACACTGTCATGTTTAAAAGCTAAACCGGGCCTCCTCTTGGCTCCATCTGTGCATGGGAATGAAAAGGCAGAAAAAGCTGCCTCTCTCTAGCTAACTACTCCAACTGCTGTCTAGTGGTGGTGTTATTAGTGGATGGAAAACGTGTTGCAGTAGGAATCGGCGAGATGCTGACTGCGACGGTTTGGGCTGATTTCACATAGCCCTTCTGACAGGTACTGTCGGAAGCAGAGGTGGGCGGATTCTAATAGCAAGAGATGCTTCTGAAATTAATAATCACTTCATCTAGATACTCAAAGCTGAGAAAAGCCAACCATTTTCCCTTAGAAACCCTTCTGTGGCAACGAGGAAATTTTGCAAAATGTGAGTTTACATCTAAAATGAGGAAAACTATTAAGGGGAAAGGAAAATAATGTTTATTACGGAAAATACCACGGTTAAGACATTTACACAAACAGGAAAGAAATACCTACATTCACAGGATCGTGTTTCAGTTACATCCAACGCAGGCGCATCCTCCTGCACGCTGGTCCTGCTCTCCCCGTCCCTTTTAGACCTGTGCACTGCCCTATTGCTTGTTGTCAAAATTACTGAAGTTTCAGGAATATATTCATGCCAGGTCCATCTTCTAAGAGGAAATCGATAAGTTTGGTGAGATGACTGGCAATTACTTCCATACTATTTTTTGCCCTGTCTCTGGTCTTAATACTGATATTGCATCTTTACTTTTAACTGTAGTATGAAATGTAGGCCTTTAGCTGATTACAAGGCTAGAGCTTCTCTAGGACCTGGCCTCTCCTCCTATACTACTTGGTCTTGTTCTTAACAGAGTTCGTTTTGCCTTATTTTACGCTGTGCCATAGAGATTTTATGTGCCATAGAAAATTCCTGAGCAATGGCTTTTACTTTGGCATAAGGTAGAGGTCTTTTTTCTTTTCTTTATACTCTGCCAGAAGAGGCAAACGTTGATGATTGCAACTTCTCCCAGTGAATTTTTACTACAGTTTTATTGCACTTTGGTCAGTTGATAAAAATAACCGCATTTCACTGCTTCTGTAACCTGAACTGCAGAAAATCTTAATGTTAACCATCATCACAGTGGGATAATGGGCAATTAGTTTTCAAGTATGGTCTGACTCATTCTCTCTCTTATGATCTCCATTAAACTATGGCAGAGAAATCCTTCCCAGATCTTCAGTGCTGTTGCTGGCTTATTTAAGTCTTCTCTTCCTTGGGCATAAAATCCTGTATATTCTAGTACGTGTGAGTTCAGGTTTGTCATTTTAAAAGGATTTCTTGCTTTAAACTTACTTTTTCTTGAAACCTGGCCTCATATTTAGTTCATCATGGGCTGTAAAAAAAGCAGCCAGGTTGAGAGGAAATTAATATAGAAGTTAGAAGTAATTAAAACTCAGACTTGGCTGGACACTTCTGAAAAGTGCAGATGACTACCTGTGTCCACATATGCAGTGCATTTGTCTAAGTTACTGGTGTGTGAAAAGCAAGGAACGGAACGAAAGCTACTCTTGCTGCCATAACTACAGCAGATGCTGCTTGATGCCTGCTATAATACAGAAATATGCTCTCATGCTTTTACAGCAGCCTTGTCAGCCCTTTTTGTCCTACCTCTTGTGCCCCTGATTTCAGACCTCTGACCTTGCATTTTCTCTGGCATCCTATAACAAATAAATAAATAGACGAGTAGGTGATCATGTGGGACTCCAAGTTATTTACCAGAGAAGAAGATACTGGAGAAGACGCGTCTCAGAGATGCTCCATAGTTGGCAGTTTAAAAGTCTCTATTTCTCTCTGATTTTAATTAATAGGATTGTATTTAAGATGAAATGTATTCAATTTGTGCACAGTGTAGAGAATGTCACACTACAAGATCGGTTATATACATAGCAATACAATTATCATTCTCTGCTGACAAATGTACCGTGATATTGATAAAAAAGCAATAACTTCAATGTACATGTCAAAATCAGGCCCGATAGCTTATTACAGATTGTTAAATGAACATAAATATCTAATGTTCAGTCTGTAATGTTCATTCGTACCATGGCAGATGAAGGTATAGGTCGAAGAATTAATTTAAAACACAATACCAAGTCTCTAATATTCGCTGAGTCTAAGCTATATCTCTTTGCACACATTCGTGAAAGTATGGGGGGCTCGTTCCCCACCCCAGGGCTGAGCTGCAGAGAACGGATGACGTTCAGCTAGTTAAACCTCTTTAAGTGTCCCTGAGATCTTCTGGTTCCGGCCACAATCCACCAGCTTATCCATAATCACCTTTCCACGTTTCCGAGAAGAGAGCGTGGCTCTGCAGGCTGCCTGGGTCGCTGCTGTCCCCTTCCCAGCTCCATCCCGCATCGAGCCAAGGTGAGGGCAGAGCCATGGTGCGGGCTTTCCCAGCGGCGAAGGGGGTGGTAGGCTGGCCAGTCTGAGTCTTTTATGAAAAAGTCTCTATCACATCATCACATTTGATGATGATTATGTATTTACTAAAGGAAAGGGAAACGGGGAGCATAGCCTCTGATAGATCCCATTTCCTCCTTCATCCATCAGCTTTCTTACCCGTATTTAGAAACATAAGGAAGCAAGTTATGAATAATCTATTTTGCCGACAACCTAGATTAAAATAAACCCGTTTCTACCGTTGTGGAGCTGGTGAGGATGTTGAAAGGCACAGGGCTGAAGTCACTGCCGACCCAGGCAGTGACGAGCCCAGGAACCTGCCACAGCCTTCCCCGAGTGCTCCCCCGAAGGCTTGGGCAGCCCGTTGGGCATCGGCACCGCAGCGTCCGGCGAGCTGCGAGGAGCCAGCCGGGGTGAACCGCTTCTCTTCTTCTTCCTTCTCACGAGGACACGACCGCGATGGCCCCCGCGTGAGGACTCGTGCGGCAGAAGGAGGTTTCCCACCCACGTCAGCAGGAGACGAATGCTTTTGGTTTACTTCCAAGTGGCCCGTACCTCTGCTCCGCGGAGAGGAAACAAAAGGAATATTCAGTGGTGGCAGGAGTGCCATTTGCTGGGGTGGTGGGTCGGTTTCTTAAGGTCGTCACCTGCATGTTCTCTTCACATAGTGCTTTCAACTGATTACCACTTTTTAGCATTTTCCTTTTCGTCCTTTTTACTTTCTTTACATTTTCTGCTCTTTCAGCTACATTTTTCCAATGAAAAATATCCACTGGAAAGAGTTTGCTCACTTGCTGTTGCTAGAGGCCCAGTAAGATCAGTACCAGCATCAGCTTCCTTAGAGGAACATGGACGAACCTCATCCAGGTTCCTCTGGGGGGGACAAATTCCCACCTTTTCGTTCAGATGTGGCAGAGGAACACTTAAGAGATAAGTATTTCATCTTCAGTAACCCTTTATGGATTTCAGCTGACTTGATAATCAAGTCCCTATACAGAAGAAATTTGTTTCACTGATAAATATTTTCCTCTGTAACAGTACAGGCTCAAGTCCTCAAAAAAATGGATTTCATTGTAAAAAGGAGAATAAAGTTAGCTTGCACCAACGTAATCATCCTCCTTTGCGATCCCACAAAGCAGGAAGGTTGGATTACACCTGTCCAACAGCGAAAGCCCACCAAAAACGTGGCATCTATGATCTGACGCGCAGGTAGTGGAAACTATTGTGCCATATTAAAGCTGAGATATCAAACCAAGGGCTTGGCTATCTCTAAATGGTAAAATACTGTGGCATTTTTTAAGAGCAGGTGTATGCAACATTGTCATCTACTTCACATTTTAAAAACAGCCACTACACCCTAGTCACTTATCTTTTTCCTCCTCACTCGGTTGTGCCTTGCTTCATTTCTTTTATTTCATTATAATACCATATAGTATTAAATGCTGATATTTGTCCTACTGCAGTTAAAAGCAAAGCTGTCACCACGTGCCACAGAGCCCTTTAACAGTTTCCGTGTTTCACTTTAGAGGCATCAGCTTTTAAGTAAAATGTCTCCTTTTAAGCGTATTGACTGGACACGGACATAAAGAGCTTTGGGCTGGAATCCCATACATCTCCTGTTATGACTCAGCTGCCCTATATCTGCAACCTTTATTTTGTCAGATAAAAGAAAAAACCCATCATAGCGCAGACCAGCTCACTGCTAATTGTAGTCTCTGAAGAAAATTAAGATGCTATGATACACCATTGTAGTCTCTACAATTTGTATTAGGCGCCCGGATATGTTTCCCTAATTAATAGTTCCTTTAGTGTCCAGATTAAAAATAGATATTAAGAGCTCTGGGTAGATGATACAGCAGTATGAAATAGCATCACACCTGTCTCCATGTTGCAGCTTCCCAAGTGTAAGTAGGAGTCAAAATTTCCCTCCTCATTAAATAAAAACACTGATAGATAGTACAGCACTTGGCATCTCCAAAGTGATATACCCAAGACATACCATCTGCTACGAAGTTGCAAAAACATAGCCTGAGAAAAGTGGGACATCAAGGTGGAGCTTAATTTTCTTTAGTCAGTTTTCTGTCTATCCTGGACTCGAGCGTGGATGGTGCCGGCACGGCTTATGATGCCTGTAACCGTAATGGCGCAGAAAAGCGGTAAGGGAGCATGGCTGTGAGTGCAGCCCTGTAGGAATAGGGGAATTTCAGCTCGCTGCTCCCAAGACGGACGCATTTTTAGTAACTGGGAAGATCGTACTTTTGCAGGTAGCAGGAATCACAGCTGAGGGTTCCCCTGTCCTGGTGAGCGCTCTCAACACTGAACTACAAAGCCATATTTCCTTTTGCTTTTTCTTGCCCTGGTCCCAGGGGTTTTTTTGCAGTGTTACAAAGTGGACGGAGTCTGACTTGGAGCTCAGCCTCTGTTCTGAGGGCTGGGGGCACTTGCTGGAGGTGGGAGATTGAAGCGTGAGACTAAGGTGACCATAAATCCCAGATGTCCTACTTGCTGGAGAAGTAGGACAGAGAGAGAGGCACAGAAGTGAGCAGGCACCACCCTTCCTTTCTGTGCATCGCTAGATTCAGACCTGGGTGTCAGGCTGAGAAACAGCCTGAGAAATCAGAGTGAATAAAAAAAGAAGACTTTCCAGCTGCATTTGCTATGGCATTTTTTAGGCACCCTCCTTCAGCGTGCTGAGGACTGTGAGTCCCAGTCAGGTCCCCGAGAGCTGGAGACAGAAATACGGGAACATTCCCATCTGCTCGCAGCCAGCCTTAGTCTTTCAGACACCCGGCAGTCCAGCTGGAGACACTGCTCTGCCCAGGTTACCAAACAAACAGACAATTGGATCAAGTCTGGGGGCAGAAAGAGTGGCTCCATTTGAAGTAACAAGGTCATCCTCGTTCAGCAGCATGATTTCCAGCTCGTAAGCCAGGGATGCAGCAGCGGCTCTGGCAGCACCAGCCAGCACCACGCGGCTCCAGGCAGTGCTACCTGCATCCCTGCGGAAGCCGCCCATCTCCCTTCTCTCGGAGTTATTCAAGTAAAAGAGCTCTGGCGTAACATTCATGCCTCTCCTCTTTAGCCGGTGGTTATAGCATAGCTATATTCCACCGTGGATAGTCACCTGGGCTCTTCAGAAATTAAAGAGAATCCCAGTCCTTTCCATTTCAAAATCCTGCAGCAAAAAAAGCCTCCACGGCTTACAGCATCCTAGTCCTCGAAGCCACCACTGACAAGCGCATTGCCTGTAAAACACATGCTGTTATCCAAAGACAGATCTTCACAGAAGAAAGGTCTCCGCCCAGCCTCCACAGGGCTTTCGAACTCCTCCGTCGGACCCGGGGTGTCCCCCCGTGCTCCGGCTGACATCGCACCTCGGAGACGGGGTGCTTTCCTGGAAGGCTGCCCGCGCCCAGACCTTCCCCTAGCGCGGCAGGAGCCGATAGGAAGCACGCAATTGCTACACCTTCTTTCTGCGTGTCTCGGCTGGGTTTTCTGAACTCTTCCCGTGCACGAACGTAGCGAATTCACTGCTTTCTCCTCCTTGCTTTTCTCCAGGCCTAACGCAAAGGCTGCTGTGGAGACCACCTGGGTTAAATTAGCGCAATTAAACAGTGTTAAGCAGTTCTAGGAAATGCAAGCTGTTTTCTGCATTACTGAAGGCATGGTACGTGGCTGTGAAATTACTGTCCGGGAGCAGGAGGATGACCTGTGGGAGGAGCACGGAGCCGAAACCCTCGCCCGTGTGCCGCCGCTGTGTGTAAAGCTCCGTCTCCTCAGCTACGGCGAACGCCCATTAACGCGCTGCCCCTTTTCACCTTACCCATTTTTTAATTAAAGAACAGGTATGCAGGAGAGCTTTTCACCTGCCCGCCTCCAGGACGTGGCATTGATCTCCAGCAGCTGAAACCAGGGAGTTTCTGCTGCTTGCTATGGGTAGGACCAGGGTCATCATGTGGTGGATAAAGGCTTGCCAGTGCTGGTCACTGTTTCCTAATTATATGAGAAGTAGCTTTTTAATATTGGCATCCTTTCTCTGTAAATAAAAGCATTTGATGGGGTCGGGAGTAAGAGCACATAACACCGGAGGGAAACTACACGGCAGGGCTGAACTCCTCCTTGCCCATCCTCGGGTCTCAGCGGGCCGTGTGAGATGGGAAGCTATAGCATTGGTCCTCCTGGGCCTTCCTCTCTTACCTTTGAGGATGGATAAATGAATCATGAAGCACAGCATTTAAGCTCAGCAGTAGCCAATATTCCAGGTTTTCAACACAGGGAGAGGATGGGAACTCCTAGTAGAGCGCCTTTTCTAGTGTCTGCAAAGCCAGGGGAGAAACAGAGTGCAAGAAAACATGCAAGCATCATTAGTGGAGAAAAATAAGTGTGCTTTTTCTATTTTACTAACCCAGAATCCATAGGTGATGACTTTTTTTTAAGCCTGACTATCCCTTTAAGAAAGTCTAGAAACACCCTTCAGAGACTTGTAATGAAATAACATTATTTATCAGTATTAAATATAGATAAACAAAAATGAGAAACAGACTTAATTGAAACCCTCTGTGAAATCTGGCTAATCAGTTTTCATTTCCAGGAGGCTTTAACTTATGTTATTTAATTTATTATTTATCTGTTGTATTTTGCTTTTGTTTTTCAGCCCCAGTGCTGGGCTTTGGGCACTTTAGAAACACGTGGTGAGAGGTTGGGAGTATCGCCCCGACTTCGGTTGGGCCAGTACTTCATCCACGTGTGAATCTTACTGCGGCTTTGATAAGCTTAATGGTCATACAAGGTTTCCCCTAACTTCACTAGCGACACTAATCTTGAATCCAGGCACATTACAATATATTTCCTGACCACCAAAGTGCTTTTCATTTTGGACCCGGTTTTACCTCCGTCCCATGCAAACACGTTGCCATTTCACTTTATTTCTTTAATTTATAGGCATCAAAGTTGCTGAATCAGGAAACTGAGGTTATAGCTGTTGAAGAAACGAATCCCACATTGTGACAAACTGCTTTTTCGGCAGATTTTCTTGCGTTCCTCATTCTGAGTCATTGTCACACATTTTAAAGGCCAGAGTTACATATGAAGCTCTTGATGGTGAGAGCTGTGCCCTTTCTTGTGGTTTCTGCAGGCAGACAATTGCCATCCTGTGTCTCTACTGGTTGCCTCTAGCTAATGAGGCTTAATTCGCATCGCAGTACTTCCTGTGTCACTGGAGCGTGTGACATTGCCTACCAGAACTGGAAGTGAAGTGGTTAAATTTGACTATGTTAATTGGATTCTAATTAGCCCGACAATGCTACTCGTCTCCGCTGAAGTGTAGCTCGCTGGGATTCCGCCTCTTCATGGGGAGGAACGGGAGCATTTGGGGGAAGAAGTAAAATTCAAGAATCAGGCAAAAAAAAACAGATTAAAACTGGGTATAACAGATTAAACTTTTTGTGTTTAGCTATGGTAGTAATTGGCCATGCACTTCCTCAAAAGTCAAAACTTAAAAATGTCCGTGCTATTCAGGGTGGTGGGCAGGGAGAGCAGAGCATCGTTATCTCTTCAGAAGCAAGACACTACTGGATCTATCCATTTCGGCAAGTATTTTCTGGCCCACAAAAACATGATCTGCAGTTGTATGCACAAATTTATCTTCACAATCTGCCTTTGAGGTAAGGAAGTCAGTGGATCCCCGTTTTGCAGGCTGAGGGGGCTGAAGCCCAGGGTGATTAAGCGTTTTGTCCAAAGTTGCATTGGAAAATCCTAGCAGAAGCAGAGAGGAGCCGCAGGTCCGCAATGTTCCTCTCCAGCTTGACACAGGAACCTTACAATGCTTAAGGAATTATGAAAATGTTAAATGAGTTGAAATGAAAGGCTGTGTCCAGAGCTGGAGCCATCATTTGGATTATTCACTCAGTTCTTTGAAAAATACACAAATGCGGCAGTATTATGAATGCAATTACAGCCAATGGAGAATTCTCAAATGAAGGGCAAATCAAAAGGAAACCGTCTACATTTTATATTTCTGTGGTCTCTTCCATCTCAACAGTGATAGAGAGCATGGCTGCGCATACATATCTGAAACATATGTTGATTTTTGTGCTTGTCAGCTAGTTAGGCTCTGGGGGAATTCTCCCACAGCAGTTACGCTGAGATAGAGCAAGAAAGAGGGCGAACGGCTCGTGGGCTTTAAGATCTTCTTCTGTTCCTCCTCGAGACGCGAGCGGGAGTGCCTGCCCTTGTCCTCTTCCACCCACCCTCGTACTCCTTTGGTGCCCGGAGTTTCCATCCTTCTCCTCGCCGAGAGCACTCGGGAGCAAATTGTTGAGGATGGAGGGAGACGGGCACAGATGTGACCACCTGCTGCATATGCCTTTCTTCTCATGGGCTTTTGAAAAGGCACTTCATATTTTAAAAAGGAGGAGGAAGAGACAGTGGCCTTTGGTGTTGCTCAGCACCGACACAGCTGGAGCTGGCCGGGGGTGGTGGGGTGTTATTTTTTACAGGTTGGCAACCAGACGCTTGTTGCAATGATATACTTTTTCTTCCAGAGATCGCCTGAGTGTAGATGTGCCAACACAGGTTCCGGTTTTACCACAGCTAATTCTCTTATTTCAAAGAGAGGAAATATCCTCAGACAAATCTGCTTTGTCAAGGTTGAAAACGTTCCACACCACAGATGGTGACCATAAGGTGCAAGTGAGTTTTCAGCTGAACCGGTGACACCCTACCCATTTGCTTCGCTGCTGAAGATTTTAAAACTAGTTTTTGTTATGAGAAGCTGAGCAAGATACTTCTCTCCAAATGTCTCTTCCTCCTGTTAGCTCCTCACTTCCATATTCATGGCACTCCTGCTGCTACTAGCACTACCATGCGTAGCACCTACTGCAAATTGTCCAGTTCCTGTTGTTAGCATGGCAGTTCCCTTTGGTTTTTGAAAAATTCATTAAGCGAGGGGGTGGAAGGGCCAGCAGAGTCCTGTTATGGTCCAGCACCCTATTGTAGGAGATTTTGTCCCAGGTGTGCTCCTGCGTGATGGCTCGCTGGGGTTGTAACCGGATGAGCACCTCTACTTTTATGCAAAAGCAACTGGTTGCAGTTAGCCGATCTGCTGTGTTGCAGCACAGAAAAATTCTGCGTGCAGGGATATTGTTGTGGGGAGTTTCCCAGCAATGGTTTGGGGATTTTCAGAGCCTTCTAACACGGTGTGAGATTCTTCTTGTGGACTGAACAGAGCCTCGACGGGAGTGGCAATGGCAGCTTACAATAATTGGTACCGTGCTCTTCTGATTCCTCTTAGCTGAGGGGTTTTATGTTAATATGAGAGAACCCACCTGTGGTTGACGGCCTCAGTAGCTGTATCTAATTTTTCACTTTTGTAAATTCCCCAATTTCGTTGTGATGCCTCTGTTACTATTTTACGGTGCAGTCATCGGTCCTCACTTCTCTTTTCTCCCTGACTAATTCTTCCCACAAAGAAAACTAAAGTTTAAGGGCGGGGGGGGTTATAAAGGTTGGCTTGCTCTAGATACAACAACAAAAATACAAGTCTAAAAGGAAACCTGATTCTGTCTCTGGGAAACTAAAAGAAAAAGTAAAAGTAAGAAGAGGCTAGGTCTTTCCTCCCCGAGAAGCTCGCCTTCCTTTTCCTTGCGTTTCTTTAACTAACTGACTTCGGGAGGGGTTTGCTAGCAGAAAGGCAGCAGGCTGGGGACATAAATTACTTCGACTTCGTAAGGAAGTGGTGTTAAGTATTAAATGTGCTTTGGGGCAGCTCCTGCAATTCCTTACCCTCCTCGTTTGTGGTACATCTTTTCAGAGTGAAAAGCTATGTATACATCATGTCGGCGTAATTCACGCTCCCTCTCTTCCTCATTTTGGGGCTAAATTCAATATAAGCAAGTGCACATCCCTGGATTAGAGCTGCTACGTGGCTCCCACAAAGAGAAGCCCGGTACGTATGGGTCCTGCTCGCTTCCCTCACTGTTATCCTGGCACCAGCCCTGGCTATTTCTTCGCCTCTGACATGTCTCCATACCACCACTTCCCCGTTTCTCTGCTGTGCCTCCAGACCACGTACCCCTTTCCCTGCTTTGCTCCATCTCCCTTTGGCTTCTCTGTCGCGGGTGGCATTCCCATCCCAGCACGTCAGTCTCCATCTACCTCCTCTCCTGCCACTTTCTAACACAGCTTCAACCCGTAGCTGCTCTCTCCTGGATCCCCTAACATCCCTTGTGTTGACTGCGTAGAGCATAAGCTGTTCGACTTCTCCTTCAAGACCTGCCATGACGTTGCCCTTCTTTACCTCTCACTTTCATTTATCTGTTGCCTTTATATTCAGTTTCCAAGCTCTCTTTTCAAACTTTCTCTGCTCTGCCCCTCAAATGTATCGTTCTTTACGGTGCTTGCAAAAGACTTGACAATAATTTGGTCATGCCTATCACACAGCTCTGGTTTTATCTAGTGTTCAGCTCTATCATAGTATCTTAACATGTACCTGAGGGTTTTGGAAGCTTTATGAGTTATGCTATTATGGAAAGAGAATGACGTGAAAATAAAAATCACCAGATGTTCAGAAGCAGCTCATAATACTGAAAGCTGGGCCTGACTCTTTACAGATCTTTTTTTCTGCTGGCTTCAGTGGGACCAAGACTGAAGCCAGCAGTATTTTTCTCCCCAGTGCTGCTGTAAATTACAGTAGCCCCATTGAGTCCTCTGCTCGTCAAATGCTCCGTTCTCGCCGGATCAACGGCAAATTTTTAGCTCTTCTAGGGCCCACCTTCTTCAAGCCAGTTGACATGATCTGGTTAGTGAGAAGAAGAAAGATGGTCTCCGTGCATCCTCAAAATAACCATATTAACATAAACTGTGAAAGTATTGTAAATAGGTGCTTCCACTGCTTGAGGAGACATGCAAACTATTTGCCATTCCTTATACAGCATGTAATTTAAATATTTTAGAACTTGAAATAAATTACTGATAATAAAATTCAACAGTGTAATACTTCTTTGAATATTTTAAATCAGATATAAATTGTTCAATGAAGTTGATCTAGCCTTAGCATACTTTTCAAGAGATTTAATAGTGCATGATTTAAATGTATGATACCGTTCCGGTATATTGTGTGGGATATTACATAGATTTAAATAGTCCTGGTTGGGGTGAAGGTTTCATAGCTCAGTGTCTCTGTACTTTGACAGATACATCTGCTGGTCCAGCAATAGTTTCTGTATGCAGTGTCTGATGATGCTAACGTGAAGGAAGCTTATAGCGATTGTTCGCTGGCATAGGAGTGCATGCTAAACACGTTCTTCCAACATACATTTGTGACCATTTTGATGATACTTTTACATGGGGGAAGAATTCAATCTATATCCAATATATGTTACTAAAAACAATGTTAGTGCCATCTTTTGGGCAAGATTTTAAAGCACATAAGTCAAGAAATTTGATGGTCTAATTCTACAGTAACCGTTCTCGAGACCATTTGTACAGCTCGTGTTTTCCAAGTGCATATGCTTAAGACAAATGAAAAAGCTTTATGGCACTTCTGCAGTGATGTTATTTCAGGTTGCAGAGCAGTCAAACAGTATTGAAAAGCAGGACTTTTTAATAGTGTGTAGTGGTGTCACTACTTCCAACTTCTGAGTCATCAGTAACTATTGCATATTTCTCAAGTGGAGGATTTTTTCCAGTAACTTGCTGTTCTGAATGAGTTTATAGTGAAACGCTGAGCCAATGTTAACGCTGAGTAAAACAACAGCTATGATAGCATCTACGTTCATTCAGTTTTTCTCTTTCCTTCACATGTTCTTCAGCTCATCAAAAATGTATTCCTCTAGACTCTTGGTTCTGTCAAATACTGAACAGACCACACATCCCAAATAAAGATATTTTAGCTCTAAATAGAGCTATCTCTTTGGTCGATGAGGTGAAAAATTGGGGACATCCTATAATCTCCAGAGTTGGTCTTAGACAATGGCCATCTTAGGAAAAAACAGGATTGGTCCACTAAAACCTGAACTGATGGTTTTCTATTACGTTAGTCTATTATTGTCTAAAACTTACACCATACGCTTAATACCAACGCACAGAACTTGTTTATTCTGGGTGTAAGAACACCAAGTGAATTTGCAGTTAAGGTTCAATTAAGATCTTATAGCTGTTTTGGATTTCATTTTATTGGCTTCAATTAATGTACATATATTTTTATGTCTGTGTAGCTCAGGAGTCAAACAAACAGCTCAGTCTGTTCAAGAGACTGCATCATCACACATCTGACAAATGCACTCGCTGCATTTGCAGCATCGTCGCACTGAGTGCATTTATTTGAACTTTCTACCATGTACATGGGATCACACATTCAGATAAACACAGCTGTGTTTATTTCAGGCTGCACAACTCCAGATTGTAGATGTACGTCTGGAGCCAGTGGACTGCACATGCACTGTACAGGATTTGCAAACTCTTATAGCTTCATTATTTGTCAACTAAATGGCCAAAATATATTGAAGGCTCTTACCTCGTTTAGAGCTGGGTAAGGATATACAAGGAGACCTTTTCATTATGTGCTTCAAAATAGTGTAATATTTGCCGAATACTTTATTGGGTAAAAATATTTAACGATCTTTGTTAAGAATTAATATCCGTACTCTCATTTGGCTGGACACGTACCCATGAATGTCTTCATTTGTGTCTTACTTGGACTTACAAACCACTCCACTGACTTCAGTGTTGTCGACCTAAGATTATGATGGGTTGTTCCCTAAGGCTCTGGTTTTGCTTTTACTGTTCAGGCAAGTAACGTTGCTCATGTGAATTGAAGTCAGTTGTTTAATGACTTCACTGTTTGCAGATTTGGGACTGAAGATATTTCTTTATTTGCAATATGAATGAGCAAACCTATTCTTAACAGGGAAAGAAAAGAACAGCATTGTGTGGCATGGCGGTGGTTGGTGCTGTGACATTTTAAAGTTGCCATTGTGGTAATTAAGGCCTTGATGATTCAAAGTCTTGAAATCAGATGTTGAGTAATCCCCTGGTGTTACTCATGTGCTTGAGTTGAGCTTAGGTGTAATTTTTTGCATTCTTTTGTAAGAATACTGGAAAAAGCATGTCTGACCC